>NC_051185.1:67768262-67868860 GCF_013339695.2 Rhipicephalus sanguineus | reverse complement strand
GAAGAACGCGTGCGCACGTGCGCTACGCTACCGTGAAAGGGCGCTGAGTCGGCCGCGCCACGTTCCAGAGCTTCCGACAGAGGCCGCGGCGCGGCTGGCCGGCGCTGTCGTCGCACCGCAAACTTGAGCTTGGGTTCCCTATAACTGAAAACGCGCGTCGCTTTATGGAAAATCTTCAGGATACTGCCGAAAATATATTGCTAAAGACTTTTGCATAAGTCTTCTAATCACCTTGAGTTGTTGAAGCAGTAACCTTTCCAACGTAAGATAAACTTCACAGATACCAGATCAAGCGATTAATTCGTATTTCACATTGTGGGACGTACTATTTACTCCACTGCGCAATGCTTAGCAATGCGACAATAATTCAACCAGGTGATTTTTTTCCCGCGTCATTAAGACAGCTATTGTAGATCACTGGCCATTACCAAGTGCTCTGAAAATTGTTGTATAACAAGTGAATAGTTGTGTAAACGCTGGACTGCGGTCGTCCTTGTCATCTTCATATACTGGTCACCATTGAATTACCTGAATTTCCGTCTCAGACACGCGCGGTTCCACTGGAATGAAAGCATCGTACCGACTTCGTCTTGTAGTTGGTCTATATTGTTTTGCATATGCCGATTTCTGTACAATTCTACATAATAATGTATTTTTCTCCTATGGGTTGTAATGTAAAATCATGAATCATTAAACGTTCACACGTATTCGGTCCATTTATGAGCACCATTATTCAATATTATATGCTGTAACAGCGGGGCTGTTTATTATGTGCAGCGAAATTCCGGGTATTCTCACCAAAACACTACCATCATCATGAATGGCCTCTACCACAAAAAGAGGGTAAGTACCAAGCAGCTCCTAGCATAGTATAGCATGCCCCTGCATAGTATAGTATAGCAAGGGGGGAGGGAAATGTGAGTAAGGGCGAGGAGGGAGGATGTGAGGGTAAGCAGGAAGAAAAAATTACACCATCTCCCACTAAAGGGAACCATGTGGGGATGCGAAGCAGCGCATGGGTCGACTTAAAGTTCCGTTCATCACGGGCACCTTGCCCCCATGTTAACGCGTCCTTGCAAGTGGAGCACACCATGAATTCACTGTAGTTGCTGGTGCTGTTACTCGTCCACGCCACGCGGGTTCATCGCGCGTCTGCAGAATCTCGTTCCCCAACGCCATCTCGTGATTGCTTAGAGAGTGTAAGGGGGAGAGGCCACAGCGTCTTACCCAGCCCCTTACACAGGCCTGAACGCGCTAGTGCGTGCTAGCACACATGGTTTTGTCTGCGTTACGCCAAGCTAGGACAGCATACGGCATCCCGGGCCCCTAAAGTGCTCTGCACGTATCATCATCATCAAGGCGGTAGAAGAACAAGAGGAAGAAGACTTCTCCTTGGCGCGAGTGCGCGCTCAATATGTTACAGATGGCTATGCTAGGTTGTTGAAAGCGGACGGTCGCCAATTTAACTACGGACACAGCCCCGAGCAAAAGCTGCTTCGCATCTAAAAGAGGATGAGAGAGGGTAACGCATGGTACAGCCTTGTATAGTATGGTTTGTGTGCCACACACAGTTGGTATGTGCCAAGTAGCTCCTAGTATATCAAAGCCATGTATGGTATAGTATAGCAAGGGGACTAGACCGCGTAAAATCACGTAACACTAGTCACGTGACATGTACCCGCCAAAATCACGTAACACTCGTTCCGTGACGTAAAATCACGTAACACCACTACCTCCGCTGTTGGTTCCAGCCTCGCACAACTATTGCGAGCTGCGCACATTTTATTATTATGATATTAACACTGTACTGGAAAGACAGCATATGAATCAATCAACTGCTATACAAAGTATATGTATTTGCTGTAAGTATAAATTTAGAGGGAATAAATTATCGAAAAAAACAGGAGGGCTACTAGTTTCGCTGAACCCAGTAGTAAACGTTCGCCCGTATGATCAATTTCTTAAACACTGGATCATGTTACAAGAACTGCTTCGAATTTGCAACACCCGTAGATATTGAACCTTCGTGAAAAGTTCATTGCTTGCTGTTCTGAGGAAGGCTGTAAGTTAAGAGGTTATCTCAGCCTTTTCACAAACGGTTCTGTGGATGGCGGGCAGAGGCCCAGAGTCGGTGACGTCAAACACGACACATCTTGTTTACAATAGATAAGTGGAGGAATCATTTACCTTTGTTATTTAGTTCCTCTTACATGCGCCTGCTTATTTGCTGAATTCTACTTTGTTTTTAATGACAGAATGTAGCATTTATATGCAAACTGCGCCGAAAGGGCTTTAAGGTCACGCCAAACTCACTCAAACGACAAAAAAGAATCTTTATAGCGAGCACCATGTATTAACGCGGTTTTTAAGCACACAACCATTGTTTATTTCTCACATAACTTGCAGAGCCTATTCGATGCACCTGGACACATTATCTGTTGCGGATGGTGACGCGTCCTTGCTAGCGTCAGGAGGCTTCATTTTGGTGAAATTCAAGAACCGGCTATACAAATAGCTTATTGCAGGTGATTGATCAAAGGACACATAATGGCCAGCAGCGAGCACGGTGTTAAACATCACTGCGCCAGCTCTTTTCTCGTAACCGAGCACCTCGAGTGAAGAATTACCGTCTCGGTGCCAGAAAGTGCGCTTAGCCTCTTTAAAGTGCTTCTTACCTCGCCAGTCCAGGTTTTCGAAGCAGCGTTCAATGTTTACAGCCGGAAACACAGCGTCCAACTGTGCTGTGTATAAAAGCGCGTGCCTATTGTTGATAACAGACAGTAACGTTTCGTTATGGTCGACGAAAAAATCTCCTACAGCTAGTTGTGTTGCTATCGCCATCCGCGTGCCATCTAGTTGCCTGGAAGTATTTACGTGGATTATCTTCTTGAAATCTTCACTGTTTGCGTATTTCATATATTCTATAACTTCTGGGGGTCTGTCAGGCCTTATGATACTTCCGTGGTGCTTGAAACCGGTTAGATTTTGAAATAAGCTTGCGTTCTTGCCGGACCGCAAATTGAGAACGGTTTGGCTCAGCAACGCAGCCGCTAGGGTATAATTCTTAGCTTTTACGAGGCCTTGAATATGGTCAAATCGTTTGGCAAACAAACTTTGGCCGTAATCGTCGAGCAGTCCAGAGTAGTAAAGGTAATCGGTTGAGTTAATTAATTCTAATAGCGGAAAGAGAAAGCCGACGCCAAGCATAACTCCCTTTAGACGCAGTGGAAGCTGCCAAAAGTTCCGTGTCAACACTCTCTGTGCTATTGCAATGGCCGATCGTGCTGTAAAGAAAAGAAGTGAATCGATATGTGAATATAATTTTAAGTATCTGTGAATAACCACAACTTATTGGCAGTTCGCACTAAAATAACAAACAGTGACTTCATGATACACGCAACATTCGTGCCTTCTAGAGGAATTTCTGTATAGGGAAATGTTACTGCGTAGTGAATATCCTCCACCAGAGATCGGCATATACATGGGATGGCAGGGTTATCCTAGTACCTACGGCCGTTTGAAAAAAAAAAGCGGAGGAAACTAATGTCACGTCGAATGTCTTCAACATTTTAGAAAACGTTAAAGCTGAATCATGCCATAACTGTAAACATCGTGAACGTTTTTGTGGTGAAAGGTAAAACCCAGTTTCGAAGCATTATTTCGGCGGCATCTCTTTCGGCCATTAGCGTTGTATTTCGATGTGGATTCACCACAATCAGTTTTGTCAAAAAAATTGCATTTTGGGCAATTCTTTTAGAAAATTAACAGAACTATGAATTGGGATTTTTGTTGGTGGTTGTTCATGATTTCTTCTTGCGTTCGTGTTACGACACGTGGTCTCTGTTCTGTGGTCTCTTCCTCTCGTAGTACGAAGCGCAAGAAGATATCATGAACCTTTTAAAAATATTGTTTTAGGAGGATACTATGCTCTAAACAACGATGAAGAAGACACGAAATGCGTGAGTTACTCATCTTTTTGCCTACACACTCACTGACAAAGCACAGCGTGGAAATCATTTCTGCTTATATAAACATGGATCTTGTTTCAAAATAATGTAGATGTCGTTCGGCACAAAAACTCGCATTACCTCCGTACGACTCTCCGGCGATGTAGAAACTTCGTCCGTAGAATTCAGGAAAAAGCCGCAGTAAGCGCCTCAGGAATCTCATGACGTGTGTAGTTGCCTCATCAAGTGTAGAGGGATACTCTTTTCGTTCGTCGAAACTGAATCCCGATCCTACAGGTTGATCCAAGTAGACAACGTTGAACTCTTCGGTCAGGCTATGATTTCTATAATATAATCCCCCGGAAGCGTTGATTCCCAGGGGCCCATTTTCAAGGAACTGGCCGAATAGTGACGATTTTCCGGGCCCACCTTGCAACCAGAGGAGGAGAGGTTTTTTCAATTGTTGTTTCTGCAACGAAGGCATAGACTTAACAAAGGCATCACCTTACTTGAAATGAAAGAAATAGAAGAATTCACTTACAGAAGATATACTTTACAATAACACCAAGTTGCTTATTTCGCATGTAATCATTACAGTACAAAGTACATCAGGCCTATTGTACATTTATTTAGTGTGGAACTGTGATTATTTCGTACGTAAGTCTCTGTTATATTTGGAAGGCGTATCGCCGGACGGCATTAAGTGACTTTCCTTATTTTTTTATTTAGATGTGAAAATGTGGGAAAGTCGGCTGCGTTATAGCCGGCTATCCAAGCACTATTAAGTTGATGTCGAATATATATATATATATATATATATATATATATATATATATATATATATATATATATATATATATATATATATATATATATATATATATATATATATATATATATATATATATATAATATATATATATTGTTACCGGGTGTCCAAGCTAACTTGTACCAACGGTTAAAAAATGCAATATTAGAGGCCGCGGCGACTGAAATCACCTACATATTGCTAACAGCCCGCCTTGCGTACTACGGACAATTTTTGTTTTCTCATTAATAATTTGTTAATTAGGACTATTTAACAAATTTGCTAAATATTTACTTTAGGCAACAAATGGGACCTGCAAAGTTCGAGAGCGTCTTCACGAACCCCCATTGCATTATTTGCAATAGTGAAAGGCCGCTACATTAGCGCACATGCTTTGGGAGTGCGGGTCGCTCGGCCCGACTTACAGCAAGGCCGAGTGGGATGCGCTTTTGCGCAGCCCAAACCTACAGGACCAAATCCTGGCCGACCATTGCGCCCGCGACAGGGCCGTTAGGCTAGACCTGCCGGTCCCAACGTGGGAGTAGCCGGGTGGCGCGGGGCAACCTCTGCGTCTGCACTGGACTCTCAATAAAGTTGTACTCTCTCTCTCTCTCTCTCTCACGTGTCTCATTGCTTCGCCTCAAGGGCGAAGCAATGAATGCGATAGCAAGAAATTGGAATGTCACAGGAAGAACGGCCAGCAGCTGGAAACTTGCTGCGCGCTGCTCAACCACAAAGGACGCACGAAAAGAACGCACAGGTATTCACAGGACGAGCGCGAACTGTCAGAGTTGTTACTTCAACTAGCCCCTACTTTGGCTCTTCTAGCTAATAGCTCACTCCTTTGACAAACGCGGCCGCTGTGGCGAGCAAAATTACCTTGATGCGGTCCATAGCTTCAACGCGAAATTTGCGGTAAAATCACAAGACGTATAAAACTCCCCCTCAAGAAATAAGCGCGCGAACACGGTCGACTACGCCCTCTATGCTTAAGTACAAATCGGAGGCGCACATCCCAACTCCGGCGAACACCTAGAGAGCTTTTAGGACCCAACAAATTTGCGAGCCGCCAAGGGTGCTTGCGCAGGACGCAAACAACTCTCGGACTCCTGTTCTCGCGTTGTCCCCAGACCCTGTAGCGCCCTCCTTTGGGTGGTGAACAAAGCCGGAGTGCGCGTGACCTCAAGAGAAGAAAATAAAGGTGGTGCTTGGCAGTGGTACGTAAAGCCACGACTCGCGTTTCCTACTGGCTTCGATTCTGGTCCCTATAATTAAAACTTCATTTCGGTCTAGTTGGTAAATATTCCTAAGGCTAAAATTACAGCGCAAACGCACGTCTGTCTTTCTTACTGCTTCTTTACCTCTCTATCCCTGCACCCATCTGAATATGATTTCATATGTCTTAGTGCATTTAATACACGTTTTTGGTACACGTTTTGTTATACTTCCTTGGTACGCGTTTTGGTTTAGAGCTATTGTTATGTGTGCATGTGCGGTAAGGTTGCCTTGGGCTTATATATGCATTGGCGTACGAAAGAGTAAAGCAGTTGTTAGTCAGCGCTTGTGTCTTACGTTTCTTTGATTCGTGGGTGTCTTGTGCGTGTGCGCTGTAATTTTAGCATCAGTATTCAGGCCACGGTGTAAGGAATATACTGTGATTCTGGTTCAGCCATCTCGTTTCTTCCCACTTGTGGCATAAGCGTGTACAAGAGCCAAAGCGTTCCCACTAGCTCGCGCCACCACGAGCCACGGGTAACTCGTGGCTGACCGGCCACGAGTGTCGTGGTGCTACAACCCCGAAATGGATAACTAGCGTGGGTCGCCAGCGATATGTCGCAAACGCAGCGCGGACAACAATGCCGCATGGCACGCATCTCGCATAAATTTAATTTCACCATGTGAGGCGTCCCGTGAATTTCACACAACCCCGCGTGCGTTTGTATTCTGCAGTTAGTATCCTGGAGAACGAATGACGCATGGCGCAATTATCTAAGGCAGCGCCTGCGGAGCGAGGGGTCGCAGGTTCCGAATCTCCGGTCACGCGCTTCGGACACTTTTTTTCTTCTGAAATATTTTCATTTGGGCTTTTGTGTATATATACATACATATACATATACGGGCTTGACCGTGATGGCGACGACAAAAATCTGTCGAGAGTGTCCATATAATTGCTATCGCAATAAAAGCACGTGACTAGAGCATTCGCACGCCGCCATCGTGCTGCTCTCAGCGAACGAAATCAGCTGCGGTCGCGACTCGCCGGCTCCGTTGCAGCGGTAGGCCGATAAGTTGGCGCTGGTTTCTTGGCCCGCGTCAGCCAGTTGGCACGCGTGACGGTGCAAGAAGTAGCGAGCGCGGGCCAAGAAACCACCGCCAAGTTATCGGCCTACCGCTGCAACAGAGCCGGCGAGTCGCTGTCGCAGCTGATTGCTTTCGCTCAAACCACGGCTGAGAGCATAGAGTTTCTTACATTTACCTGTGGCGCTGTGAACTGTGGCGCTGTGATCGTTCAGCCACCATGGGAATGATGGGTAGTACACGGATTTGCCTAATCTTCGTGCTTACGGCTTCGAACGCACTTCTGGCTTTGTTTATTGCTGTGTTGTGGCGTTCGTTTCGGATAAAAGAATATACCGTTGTGAAATTCATGACCATATTTGAATTGGTGAGCCTAAAAAGGTTAAAGTGGTGAAGTGCAACTGCTGCAACTGCTGCAACTGCTGACTTTTGCTGAACATTGTATTGCGACGAAGCGGATGCGGGCAACGCGGGGCCAAACGGAGCCGAAAGAACGAAGTTTAGACAAATCTGTGTACTACCCATCATTCCCGTGTTTGATGAAGCGCCATGCGTTGCAGCTCCCATGAACACTTGCACTAGAGTTCCCTCTAGTGTATCTATAGGAAACTCCATGGCTGAGGGCAGCACGATTGCAGCGCGTGAATGTGCTAGTCTCGTGTTTATTTTTGTATTTCGCGGCTTTCTTTGCAGCCTGGAAAAAATAATACTCGTGAGGCTTTCTTCATCGCAAATAATGCAATAGGGGTTTGTGAAGATGCTCTCGAACTTTGAAAATCCCATTTCTTGCCTAAAGTCAATATTTAACAATTTAGTTAAATAATCTTAATTAACAAAAATACTTAATTACGTCACAAAAAATTTTCTGTAGTGCGCAAGGTGGCTGTCCGCAATATGAAACTGATTTCACTCGCCTGCGTCTAATATTGCATCTTTTAACCCTTGGCTAAAGATAGCTGGGACACCCGGTATATTACATACAGCGCGTTTTTTTAGGCAATGCAGGTTTTTAATAAAAATTCTGTCACAGTCACGATCCAGTCGTTTTCGCACACGTGCTGTATGTCGAGACGGAAATGCTTCGCCGCAGCTGAACTGACATTGACGAGGCTAAATAATCACCACAATCTCGTTCATTAACCTTTTAATTATTGACCCGAGGGCGTTTGTTTAAATTAGAAAGTTGAAGTGCGTGACAATTATTGGCATATTCATTTTTTAGAAATAACGAAAGTTGCACGTAATTCGAGATATTCATGATCGAATTTTAAGGACGATATCGAAGCTGATCGCGCACTGCGCGCTGAAAACGCGTCCTCTCTGTTACGTAAGACAGGAACTACAGGTGACAAGCAAGTGACAAAATTTGAATGAATGCACAAGTGGCCATATCCTTGCGTGACAAACGGCAATTCATCTCCCTTGAGCCAGCGGATCGACTTGCGTTTGCATGTAGTGTCTTGTACTTATCTGTTTCTCTCGAGCTGTGCGCAACAAAACCGCAATATCAACCTTTTCTTTCTCAGTGAAGCATAATACACCATCTCCCGCTAAAGGGGACCATGAGGCGATGCGAAGCCGGAGCACTTGCACGATCGCGTTCCGTTGGCGTTTGTTGGGCATGCTACCGACCTCGCGTCGTGGAACGCGAAGAGGGACGCTACGCACGTCGTATCTTCCATCTAGCCTGGCCGTTAATTCTCACAGGGCGATCGGGGAACGCGGTCGACAGGCGGGCGAGAAGGGGCAGCGTGTGAGAGGAGAGAGAAGGGGAGGGACGCGCATGCGCTCGAGCTCATCGCGGCGTTGCGCAGAGAGAGATTTCGGCATGTCTAGCCCGCGTTTCAGAGGAAGAGTGGAAAGGGGAGGGGGAGTGGTATGGGAGAGGGGGAGGGGAGAGGGAAAGAGGAGAGGGGAAGGGGAGAGGGTGAGTGGAGAGGAGGTGTGTGGAGAGGGTATGCGCATGCGCAGTAAGGGTGGTCACGCCGCACACCACCACCACCACCACCACCACCGGATTTAGCTCCGCCTTAAGATACTTCGCATCTAAAACTCAGGGGTAGCCTCTACGGCGCTTCTTCTTGCAGACAGGAGAAATAGTTTTCTGCTCCTGTTTGTAGTTTAAGAAAGAAACAAATAAGCACCACATATTGCACCCAAAGAATAAGCTGTCTACTTGTGTATTTTAGAATGCTTGCCCATTTTTCCGACCATGTTCTGCTTCGGCGCGCCTTGATTCAAATTTTGTCGCTGCCTTGTCACGTGTAGTTCCAATCTTACGTAACAGAGAGGTCGCTTCTTCTGCGCGCCGGGCGCGATCAGTTTCCATTTCGCCCTTAAAATTCCATGATGAATGTCTCGAATTACGTGCAACTTTCGTTATTTCTGAAAGAGTGGACATGCCATAAATTATCACGCACTACAACCCTCTAATTTAAACAAACGCCCTCGAGTCAATAATTTAAAAGTTAATGAACGAGTTTCTGTAATAAGCGTCATCAATGTCAGTTTAGCTGCGGTAAAGCATTTCCGCCTGGACATAATTGACAGAATTTTTATAAAAAATATACATATCGAGTGTTTTCCATCAAGAATAAATTTTCAACAAAAACCCCCTGTGATAGAGAACAAGCAAGATTGCCATCAATTCGCTCGATTTCTCCACGCGGCTGGCATTGCTTGCACAATAAATTGAAATGTGTACTTCACTAATCAATCTATTACACTAAATAGCTTTCTATGCAAATACTTTGCGATACGCATGAAACTGACGATTTATATAGTCCCTGCTTTTTCAAGGCATAACTACTCAGATTGAAATCTGACGGTGGTGCGAATTTCGCTGTGGACGCCATCAGACATGCGTTACAGTTACTCTGTTCTTCCAGCTAAGTGTTTAATAAAACTTCCTATTTTAACGCCATAGCGTTAAAGAGTTTGTTTCGCAGAAATTTCAGTGTCGGCGTCATTGGTTGTGAGCTGAAAATCGGTGGTGTCCGTGGGCGAATTATTGCGAAGGATCTAAATCTTGAAAATCTTTGGTTCGCGTGGGAGTCGAATCCAGGACCTCTGCTTGGCAAGCATGTGCTCTACCACCAAGCTACGTCACTGCTTCAAACAATCTCGAAAAAAAAAAACCTTATAGGCGTCATGTAGTGCGAAGATTCCCATTCAAGCATGTAAAATTGCTTGACATAGGCGCCGAATTTCTCCACATGTCACACAATGTTAAATGCGCAACGAGTGGGTGGTTCCATGGTCCACACATTAAAAAGTGTGCAACTGCGTAGGCGCGTATTCTCTAATCGATATGTAGTGGTTACATCATTAACTCGCAAAAGGATGAGTTATGGCGTATTAGGCACCACGCAACTGTACTTGCAGTAGGTATTCTATAGGATAGTTTAGAACGGCCAATGTTACGCGCCTTTCCTTTCGGCACGGGTGTGGTGTCCACCGAGAATCGAAGCCAGGCTAGCGATTGAGAAGAAGATGCCGGTGGGCCCCATCACGCGTCCTTCTTTTGAAGGCCAAGCTCGAGCGTCTTACATGTTTTGTAGCGTTCACTACACTGGCCTAGCCGAGCCAGGTTCGCGTGGATCCTCAAGAGTTGTGCTGCGCATGCGCGAGGATCAGTGATGTCACGCACCGGAGCCGGCAGCTCCCGCGCACTCCACCGCCGCCGCGTGCGACTCGCCGCCGCCGGTCTGCGCTTTCCAGAGGAGTGACGTCGTAGCCGTGGCAGACGTAATGGCGTCGGTGCGCGCGCAGCTATTCGCCCTCGCTGTGCAGTCGCCGTCTGACACTGCGCTGGAGCCGCTTGATAGCACCTCTGACTGGCGTTTGTCAGTGTGGTATAGCCATGGAGAAGGAGAGCGCAAATGCTGCTCAACGGCGCAGAAGAGCGGAGAAGCTTAACTCATCGGATATCGAAGTAGTTGCCTGGCAAAATAAATATCCATGTGCCACATAATACGTATACCGTGTGTGTGTCATTGGAGCAGCAGTCAGCATGATAATCAAGCTAATCCTAGACAATCAGGAAAGCTAAGAATAATTAGCTGAACCTTTGCTAACTCTACGTTATCCTGGCACCGCCGAGGTGTGTCACTGCACTATTTTTCGATCAACCTGCTAAAGCTGTATTCACACGAGGGAGAAATCCGCGGGGGATAAAGGCGCAGCTTAGTGACTTCAGCTGACGGGAAGAATTCCCCTGAAGAGCCCACCAAGCCATACTTGCGATCCCCTGAAGAGGCCCCGCTCACACGGACGAGGCGAACGCAGAGGGAGGACCAGACTACTCTGGTCTATGGAGACGTGCGCTGCTGCCTTTCGCAGAATGCGCGGAAAAAATAACGACGCTAAGTATTTTACGTGCTTTTGTTGTCGCAAGCCTGGACTGAAAAACAAAAAAAAGTTCCATTCTTGGCGAGCTCATTGACGGCGGCTTTTTTTTTTTCCTCTGCTGAAGAAATTGTGCACAGGCTTTCAGATGAGTCAACTTTGGTTGCAATCTGTAAGACATTGGTCATGTAGTCGGGTAATAGGAATTGAAATGAAGCGTCTTTCGATGTTGGCATAATGAGCCGGAGCCTTCTGCACGAGAACTATGTAGTGCGCGAGAGCAAGCGACGCTCCACCAGACATCTAGAAAGTTTGTTCGAACGCATTGTTTGCCGCTTTTCATGAAAAATATACTGCTACTAACATACGTTATGCTTTTTTTTTTCTCTTTGAGTCGTTATTTTGAGAAAACCGGCGACGTCGGGTTATACGGGCTCAGGAAAACTGGCAACGTCAAAATCCTCATAACAAGCACCCCTCTCGAAAAAAAAAATTGCTGATATCAGTGACCGGTACATGGGCCATATTGGAGGTAGCGCTCTGCCATATTGTTCATAATCACCTCTAACACAGCATTCTATTTCAGCAGGCCTCAGACGCGTGTTCTCAGACAATCGAAAAAAAAAAAAAACACCATAAAAAAAATTAAGCGTTACCTTCACTGAGCTGGCCATCGCGGCTGCCGTGGCTGCGGCCAACAAACCCGTAAAACGATTGCAAAAGGGTTGCTGCTGTAGGATCAACGGCGCCAAACACTTGTCCGAAAGTCCGTTTTCTCCCCCACCGCGCGGGATCATTTGTCCTGTCGGCGAAAAGGCCCCCTTGTCGCCTTCGAGGAGGCGCGGGGGGAGGGGGGTCGCGCCCACCCACTAATCCGTGACGTCGCTGTCACGTGATCCACAATCCCCCCCGTGTCCCCCGCGGATTCCTCCCTCGTGTGAATACCCCTTAAAGTGCATATCTACTGGTATCTACTCGTAGAAACCAGCGTCCACTTTAAAAATTTTCAAAGCCTAGTGAATTCGGCGGCTACATGTTCGTAAATTGCGATGTACGTTGTAAAGTAATTATTTCAAAGAGGATAATCAGTTGGGCTAGTTGGTTCAAATGCATCTTCGACACACCGCGAAAAGACGCGTGCGTCAGTGAGGCATCGTCACTGAGGGAAAAAGAGTTTGCTTTCCTGCCTGGCACGTGTTCTGTGAAGTGATGCTTACATTATTGACTAGATTAACCCCCGTTGCTTTTGCACGTGTTTTCCTTGTTGGATTTGTTTCGCTTCGTTTTCCTGGATGTTCTCTTCGAATAATTTTTTCATTTGCGAGTCAGCGCTCGTCCTGTGTGTTCGTGCCCTCCCTGTCTACGCCTTTTCGCGCTGTGCCGAGGATGCATAATCAATGAATACAAGGGGTTATTGAATTACCATAATTAATCGATTATATATTTAAGTCTCACTTGGGAGCAATGTCCGTCGCTTAGTAATCTAGCTCAAAGACTATAATTGTGCTATCAGTCATAGGCGAACTTTAAAAGTTCTGAATTGCCTAAAAATCCACATATAGTTGTACGGCGTGCGCATTGGTAGACCTCGTATCATGCGTCATTGACACTTAATACCAGTATACAATTAATATCACTGTATAGTGCTACTGTAACTGATCGGATCAATCTCTGTGTGATTACACCGTCCTGTCTGCCCCGGTTGGAGTAGGAACTTTTGGACAGCGGTTTTAGAGCATGTGCTGTTTATCAGATTACGCCGCTGCGTGGCATTTCTTGTAGGCCACATAAATTGGGTTCCAGAATTTGCGACGGTTATCATCAGACTGCTCGCAGGCTCTCAATACAACAGCAGCCGTTCAGAAATAATGGACATCTGGGGAAGGGGGTTAAGCTTCATCTAAAAAAAAAAGAGCGTCGCGAACCAATTAATACACAGTGACTCATGACGCACATGTATCTTGCTTGTCGAATGACGATTGTTGTCAGGGCGACGCGACCACACTGATATTGTGTGTTCGTTCTACCGCTATCACTCATATCTCGCGAACTATTTTAAGTGAATAACTGCGCTTAAAAAGCGAATGTCAGTATTTGTGACATAAGAATTCCTTACCGTGGCCTTGATGAGCAAGAAAAATAAGTACGAGTTCCTGTTTTCATCAACAGGAATAAAACCAGAATACGCTATCAGCTTGTCAAATGGCTCCGGCAAGCATACACGACTGCTTGCTCTCATGAGAAGACGGTCCAATATAGATATGCGGTCATTTGTCGGATGGAGAAGGAGGTCACCGTGTTGTTCACTGAAAGAGGGTGTCACAGGTGATTATGCGAGACTGAAGGCATTACGCAGTAAACACGGCAAGACTATTTACGCATCAGAAAACAAATGGTACGTTCACGTGGTTTATGTAGACACCATTTTACAACTTTGTTGGCACGGATGTAGAAAGCGTATGCCCGAGAGGATTATTCAATGGCACCCAGCGCAACCGGATGAGGCACACAAGCAGAATTCTGTATGCAGTGGCGTAGCCAGGGGGCGGGGCACACCGGGCCCGTACCCCCCCCCCCTCAATTTTTTTCTCCTTGGGATACAGCCCACAAAATGACACTCGACCACACTTACCTGCCTGGATCCCACGTCCGATCAAGGGGGAGCCCCCCCCCCCCTACCCTCCCCAAAACAAATTTCTGCCTGCGCCACTGTCTGTATCAGGTCTATTTCGGGTTGCAGCCTCAAACCTACAATTGCCTTATAGCTTTCTGAGTGATCTAAGCAAGAAATGATTCGCTTAGCCACGGAGGGGAAGGAGGTCACGGAGTTCAACCCCCCCCCCCCCCCCACGACATTCTTCAATTTTTGTGTATATATACACGTAGAGACGCACAAACATGCATAAAGACACAGAAGTGCCTCCTAGCATTCTGAGTGATACTGCCATGCGCGCTTCTTTTTCTATTTTTATTTCACCGACTAGCTACAAGTGTAACCACTGCCTTGCGCGCGCCGCTTCGGCATGTTGAACATTCCCGATTATTTTAGGTTGTTTTAATAAACTTGAACGCTGAGTTTATTTGGCAACTAACGCGGCCACCAACAATAAGGCTGGAATCTTCGACGTCACATGTATTTATAAGTGCCGACGCGCCATTGCGCTGTTCAGATTAATGGACGGCTGACGACTGTTCTCGCCGCTATCAGTGTACAGCGTTAATTGCTTGTGCCTTGACTTTTCATCTTCCGGGCAAACGTTCGCCCAATAAAAAAGAGTTCCGCATTTTCCAGTCTTGCTGCAGCTTTTTTCACCGTCACAACCACATGACAATATAAACAAGAAATGTATTATAGTTCTTGGTTACATCCGAAAATATCTCGAGTGCGCACTGCAGTACACGAGAGCGTCCAATGGTATGTACAGCCGTGGTCACGTCTGTGTAGAGCGTGCGAGCAGCAGGTTTTTGCTCTGCGGGGCGACACCTTGAGGTAGTTTCGGGCTCTGACGTGGTCAGCCTGACTACTAGGCGGCGCATGCTCCTTACACAACACGTCAGAGCCCGAAACTGCCTCTAGGTGTCACCCCGCAGAGCAAAAACCGGCTGCTCGCGCGCTCTATACACAGACGTAGCCGAGGCTGTACTCATTTTCGTAATAACACATCCAGGCAAGTGTAGGCCCAATGACATTTAGTGGTTCCAGTATTCCGGCATAGCTAATGGCTTTCATGTTTTTGGAGAGACCGTAGGTTTCCTTAACTAAACTTGCAGCTTAAGTAATGCCGCAAAGCAAACTCGGCCGTTCCTCCTTTCCTGGTTTGTTACAGAACCAGATTTGTCACGTCAGTTTTGTGGAAATAGATATTATGAACGTTCTATGAAGCCACAATTGAATTTTGCAGCCTAACATGTATTTAAAGGTAGACACATTTCATTATTTTTAAAGAATATAAACCTCCTGGAGTTGTTTGCAATGCTCAACGTGCAGGTCGCAATATCTCTGCCGTGAAATAAGAATAATAAACATTCTAAATGGTTGGCATACCTATTTGGATTCTGATAACTTCGTGCGACCTTTGCGCGCACCCGCCCATAGGAATGCACTATTTTCCCAGCAATTTTCGCATGGGCATAGGCATTTTAGAAGTAGAGGTGGTAGTAACTCATCCGTGTTGACTCTGTACCTACTGCATTATTGGAGCTTACCGCTGCAGTAAGCTTCAAGTGACATTATATGATCGCAACAATAACCGTATAACCTCACTTATTGTAGCGTTCGTCTAATGCGTACGGCAGCTCGGTGCAGGTGTATGTTGCAAGCTTTCATTGTACTACTACTACTACTAAAACTACTACTACTACTACTAAAATACCGTCGGTGTAAACAGCAGCTTTATGCCTAAACTGTTTAGAGCCTCCCCCCTCCCCCCCCTCACACACATACACAAAGATTACCTAACTTTATTCCTTTTGGAACTGATTCAGAGCTAGGTACGTTTTTCTTTTCTTACGTATCCTCTTGTTAGTCATTATTCAGGGCCGAGAAAATATGCATTTCAGTGCATGTCTGCACACGCATAAAACTGCTTTTCACATATTATCGCTTTATAAAACACAGTCATGCATGGTAGAATTCTAGATGACGTTTCCACATAGGCTGTCCCTAAATCTGTGTTATCGGAAGAACATTCATACGACGAAAGCTTCCTCCTTCTTAGAAGTCTTTCATTTATAAAAGAATGGTTGAAAAAAAAACAAAAAAAAACATTAGTGCACATGTGCTACATTACCTCTCTAAAATACGCATTGCGGGAGAGCATAACTGTACGCATATAACGAGGCAATTTCGTGCAGAGCCAAGTGCACAGCTATATAGAAACATTCAACAAAGCTTGGCTAGCCTAGCTTGCGAGTCGTCAGCGTTCGGGAAGAAATTTCTCTTGAGGTTGGCTCTATTAATAACCACGGGTCATTGTTTGGTACGCTGCATTCCACCTGAGACTACGCAGTAAGTTTAGGTGGCTGTATGATTTTTCATACGACAATACGCAACCAACCCATTTTTAGAGATCTGCTGAGATACTTACGTTTCCTTAGGATATTGACAACGGAGAAATTCCCTATCCTCTATGGCATCAAGGGAGAAAGCGTCGTTATTCTCATCCTCCGTATTGCATTTACACGCTGATAATACCGCGGCTGTTACGAAGAACACTTGTAAGAGCCGGCGCAGCTTCATTGTAAAGCTCTCAACAAAACAAGGCATTTAAGAGAGTAGGCGCCGACAACGTACCATGTTCTGTAAGTTCCGGTGTGGCAGATAGGCGGTGTTTTTTATTGTGAATGTGGCATTTACAAATGTTAGGGCGACAGACATTTACAAACACGAGGATTCCTGAGTTGATGCAAACGACGACTTAGAAGGTGGCATTGACGGATTCAACGTGTACATCCATGTAAAACTCGTTTTGTAGAGAAAACATCTTTGTTTACGTAGCAAGTATTGTAGGCGCGATGAGCGGAATGGCAATCGGAGTTGCCGGTTTCTAGTCATCACATGATTGAATGCCGACGGAAGTGTCATTGAATGTACAGCTCAGCGTATATAAATATTTACGAATTAGGGCTTCAAAAGCAAAGCGACATGGCGAAGTCACAAAACAGACAGCGTGGCTAGTTAATGTGGTGTTTCTCGTAATTAATGGTAAACGTTCGTTACTCTTGGTAATGTGAAAAAAATAGTGCTTTGGGGACATGTATTGCAAGCACAGTTAATTTGTTTAACTCACAAATTAGGATGGACTGTCGGCAAATGCGCCATATTTACATAAATATATTACAGCCGCTACGAAATCGATTCAATTTCCGTAGGATAATCCGTGCACTTTATACTGAGTGCATAGTTAAATGTTTTCACAATTGCATAAACATAATTATAGCCGCTGTAGAATGGATCTAAGGCCGATGCAATCATCTGTGGACATTTTAATGAGTCTGCATCTTTAGATTATTATTGCATAGTGCTGGTAGAGAGTCTATGTTGAGTCAGATGAGTGGCCTCTTTATCTCCATAGAACCTACTCCAGCCTCACATACTTTCTGTAGGTGAATGCAGACCCCCAACACCCGTGTTACATAGTTATCAATGGTACCACATGTACCACCTTCTATCAGAATCGACCAGCGATACGGGAGCCCTTCTTATTCCGTGTGAGGAGCCTCTATCATCTCATGGATGCTGGCCATCTGGAACATTGTCCTCATGGCTCCGGCAAACGCGTTTGCACCATGGCTTTGGCAAGTTATCGATTGTGACACATCCTTGATTAAGGTCACGAAACATGAGCCGCAGGCACGCATCACTAATGTATTTCTTGATCTTCAGAATAAGTATTCCTGCTCAGAGTTCTACACAGATGCGCCAAGGTCACAAGCTGGTGTATCTTAGGCAGCTCTTGGTACTAACTTCTCTGAATGCAACGTGATGGATGCCTGTGCAACGTGACTATTTTCACTGCTGAAGCTTATGCGGTATTAGCAGCTGTAAAGCACATAACTAAAAGGAAACTACAGAAGACTGTAATATTCACTGACTCCCTGAGTGTAGTCAAAGCTTAAAAGACCCCTCCGTGAAAGTGGGGACCCTGTAATAAATTATCTTTATTCCGCCCTGTGCACAGCATACATGTCAAACCAGCATGTCATAGTTTGCTGGGTACCCGGACACAGAGGTATAAAAGGCGACGTTCTTGCATTTGAAACTCCAGGAATGGCGATAACAAGAGCGAACAACAACTATTTTAGTCTCGCAGCGATATACTTGAAATCTTTCATAAGGAAAAGGCAGGAGTTACTGGCAGCAACAATGGACAAAGAAATACATAACAAACTACACATAATTAAGCCCCACATAAGTAACTGGAGAAGATAGAAAGAGAACGGGACACATTCTTGGCGAAAAAAATTTCTTGGCGAGTCGAGATTCGAACCCGCGTACGCACGATCCGAGGGCGAGCGTCGTAACCACTCGACTATCCAGCCACGCCAGCCTTATGCGCAGCGTACGTGTCCTATGTGCAGTGCAGCAGAGAGATAGTCTCCCTCCTCTCAACCTTCATTGAAGTCTTCGTTCGAGACATCAGATGCCCGAAGGAAAAGTAGCGGCCTCAACTCGACAGACCAAAACTACTTGTCATTACCTATGTTCATGCAGTTTCACGTGGAATCGAAAAAGCTGCCGGGAGACGGTAAGTTGGGCCAGTTGGTTGGGATTCATCTTGAACCCGGTTACAGCGCAACACTAGACAAGGACTGCGCCACACTAGACAAGGTTGTTCGTATCCTTCATTTTACTGCGAAAGCTGTTATGAGATCACAACATTTTTGGCGCCGTAGTTGTCCGCCGCCGCCACCGGTGTCCGTAACCGGTAATAATAATAATAATAATAATAATAATAATAATAATAATAATAATAATAATAATAATAATAATAATAATAATAATAATAATAATAATAATAATAATAATAATATCTGGGGTTTAACGTCCCAAAACCACGATATGATTATGAGGGACGCCGTAGTGGAGGGCTCCGGAAATTTCGACCACCCGGGGTTCTTTAACGTGCACCTAAATCTAAGTACACGGGCCTCAAACATTTTCGCCTCCATCGAAAATGCAGCCGCCGCGGCCGGGATTCAATCCCGCGACCTTCGGGTCAGCCGTTGTGCGCCATAACCACTAGACCACCGTGGCGGGGCTGTCCGTAACCGCTATCAGGCGAAAAAAATAAATAAAAAAGAAATAAGAAAAGATATCCAGAATAAAACGGGGTCTGAACCTCGGCCTTCTGCGTGGGAGCCTAGCTTTCTACTGGCTATCTAATTTTGCAAGAAAGCAATAAACACTACATATGTACTCCTACGATGCAGGCGTCATATCAGATTAACGTCTGTGGTTCCAGTGTTGGCTCCGCTTTTATAAAGCAGTTTAATAAACATTACATTTTTATTCCTATGATTCATTAAGCTATATTGAAGCATTGCTCGAGCCCGGTGGAATACTTTAACGAAAGTTACGCGTGATATTCACATGATTGCACCATAAACTGCACTTAGTTTCTATAATACTGACGTATGTACTCTAACGTGAGGGCTTACGTTACGCCGCACCATAAGTTGCCCTTTAAACGCCGGTATTGTCGACGTGCCTGGTAAGCCCACGATGTGCGCACAGCTACCACACTTACAAAAACACGTCGATCCACCTCGTAACGCTTGGCTCAAAGCCATAAAGTACAGCATACTCCCTGACTGCTTGGCATGAAAGCGAATCCCACAACGCGTGGGATCTGCCGAATTTCTTTTTTTCCCTCGTAGTCGTCGTCGTCGTAGTAGTAGGTAGTAGTAGTAGTCGTAGTCGTAGTCCGTAACAAGTCTTACGCTTTGACCTCCAAGGTGGTGCCGGTGGGAGATTTTTCCTGTGCGTTGTTGAACAATTTCCCCATTAGCAGTCATTCCCCATTAGCAGCCATTGGCATGTTCCAGTAGGAAACGTTAGTAGAAGTAGAAGTGTAAGCGTTAGCTAAAAGCCGACTTCTTCTGTCTCTCATTCCCATTAGCAGCCATTGTTTACCTCCAAGGTAGTGCCTGGTGAGATTTCTCCTGTGCGTGATTAAACAATAAAAATTTTGTTCAAAACGCGGTTGATTGATGAAATAAACCAACGAAAGACGCCAGATGTTTTGTAAAAGCAGAACGAAAGAACGCCAGATGTTTCTAAAGCAAAAACCTCCAAGGTAGTGCCTGGTGAGATTTCTCCTGTGCGTGATTAAACAATAAAAATTTTGTTCAAAACGCCGTTGATTGATGAAATAAACCAACGAAAGGCGCCAGATGTTTTATAAAAGCAGAACGAAAGAACGCCAGATGTTTCTAAAGCAAAACGAAAAGACGCCAGCTGCTTAACGAAAGACGCCAGATTTTTCTAAAGCAATGGTTTTCTAAACAATGAAAATTCACAGCGTACATGTAAAATTAAAGTGAGCTGCAAGTCGTCATAACTCATCGAACCTTTAGTATAAACGCGCCCGATCTCACGTCGGTGATGATGTACTGGGCCGAATTCACGGAAGATTCACGGTTTACCGATGAACCTCCGCAGCTTCGCCCACTCATCATCATTCACTCCGTGGATATGCTGTGATTTTTTTGCCGTTACCAATCACCAGGTCGTTGGGGCTATAAGTGGCCATAGTGTGAATAGCGGCTGTGTCCTGCAACGCTCTGTGCGACTCATAGTACGTCTGAGACGTTTCTGGGCTGCACATCTTCGCTTGTAGAAGAAAAGTTCTTAGAAGTTTGCACGTTAGTGAGTATGACGCTAGCGAATGCATAACGCCAGCAGATAAGTAGACTACAAAAGGTCATTGCAATTTTATGTCCCCCATGTATGCTCGATGCGTCATATAAATATCGTTACTAGCGCTGTTGCTGTACACCTACAAGATCAGCAGGCTTTCAGCCAATAGAACCACCTCGGCGACCGTTCCAGCAAATCGGGATGAACCTACTGGGGCCGTTCCCAATGTTGACTTGTGGAAATAAATGGATCGTCGTCGCTACTGACCGCTTCACCCGCTACGCCGAAACAAAAGAACTGCCCAAAGGCAGTGCCACCGAGGTAGCCAAGTTCTTCTTTGAGAACATCATCCTTCGTCATGGCGCCTCAGAATTTCCCATCACCGACAGAGGTGCGACCTTTACTGCTGACCTTACTCAAGCATTCTTGGGATACAGCCAGACAAGCCACCGCCGGACCACCGCCTACCACCCGCAGACCAAAGGCCTCACCGAGCGTCTAAATAAGACCAACGCCGACGTGTTGGCCATGTACGTCGACGTAGAACACAAAACGTGGGATACCATCCTTGCGTATGTAACTTTCGAATACAACAGAGCCGTGCAAGAAACGACGCAGATGATGCCTTACATGTTGGTCTACGGAAGGAACCCGGCAACGGCGCTCGACGCCATGCTACCCAACATCACCGACGAAGAAAACCTCGACGTCACCGTCTACCTTCAGCGCGCCGAAGAAGCCAGCCAACTCGCCCGTGTGCACATCAAGAACCAGCAAAACAATGACAGCCGTCACTACAAGCTTCGATGACGCCGCAAGGAATACCAACCCGGCGACCGTGTTTGGGTCTGCACGCCAATACGCCGACGAGGATTTAGCGAGAAGCTTCTGCGGTACAGGGTATTTCGACGTATCGGCGCACTCAGCTACGAGGCTGTCCCCGACGGCATCAGGAACTCTCAGCGGCGTCGGGCACGCCCCGAAGTCGTGCATGTGGTGCGCCTTAAACCGTTCTGTGCGCGATAAGGAACCTGAGGACTCTAGCTTTTGCTTACTTTAATATTGTTATTTCGTATTGCATGAATTTGTTTTCCATGTTCCGTTTAAAGCATAGAGTTTCATACAATAACCTAGAGAGGAAACTGGCGCTGCGATCGTTCAACCACCACGGGAATGCTGGGAAGTACAGGCTTCGGAATGGATAGCGTTAGCTAGCGAACTGTCCACAGATCTTTTTCTACAGTTTCAGTTTCGTTCTTCGCGAGGCGTGGGTAGTGGGTGCGTTACAAAGCACTCAAGCAGCGCCTTTGTTGTTCAAAGAGGCTGAAGACCACTAGATCTCTTGATTTGCTGTTTTGTTGCAGCTTTACAGGTTGTATATAACAGTTTTAGTAAAGCGTCGTGCGCTCACCGCTGCGCAGAGATGTAGCGTCACATGCCAGTGGAGGAAATTGCATAGAGTTCACGTTTTTCGATGAGCGCTACTTGTCAAAACTCTTTCAAATCGACTGCAAAACGATGGAAAAGCTAAGTAGACGCACCGTCACGCTCCTCTGACTTGACTTGACAACAAAACGAGAGATGCGTTGGATACAGACCACTTGGACAGACGCACCTGGCACTGCAGCAGACGATGCGTTAAGAGTTTCTCACTCAATACAGTACTGTTATTTCCATAAATAGATAATGCGTACTTTAGAGGGAAAAACAAGTGTGTTTGTTTTCAAGTGATGTAAAAAAATAATTCATTGTTTGGTGATGCCAAATCTGGAACACAATTGCAGGGCAATGCATACCATGGTGGTTGAATTTGTCCAGGTTTTAGTTCCATCTCACGCTCAAGCAAACTTTTTGCGATAAGTTTTACGCACGAAAGAATTAAGCAAGTTTGAATTGGAAATAAGTTCATATTGCTTTGTTTTACACTCGGCAAACAAGCGTC
The DNA here is from genome assembly GCF_013339695.2 of Rhipicephalus sanguineus. Classification (NCBI taxonomy): domain Eukaryota; kingdom Metazoa; phylum Arthropoda; class Arachnida; order Ixodida; family Ixodidae; genus Rhipicephalus; species Rhipicephalus sanguineus. The sequence continues at coordinate 67,846,157 of NC_051185.1, read as the reverse complement.
GCGGATCTCAAGAACCTAATCCATCCGAAGCAAATCCGAAGCCTGTACTCCCTATCATTCCCATGGTGGTTGAAGCGCCGCTCAAGGAGCCCGCGTAGACACTAGCGCCCGATTCCCCTCTAGGTATTATTGTAAGAAACTCTATGGTTTAAAGCATCCGGACGATGCTTATTCAGCGCATTGCCACGCGGGTCTATAAACTTTATTTTGATGTATTCGGGTTTCGGCCATAAAAACTTTTACCAACGCTCGGTGCAGATCACGCCGCGATTATTTGACGTCATTATGTTAAGGTTGCGCGCAGGACGTGAATATTCAAGTTTATTCTAGTGCTTACGCGACCACCAGCGATAACCGAGGACGGTTACATGACTGCTTTATAAAAGACGACGCCCTCCGCCGATGATCAGCTTACTCGACAGCCGACGACTTCTCACGTTGCTATCAGTTTACAGTGTGAATCGCTTGCACGTTGCCTTAAAAAATTTCCGGTCACAAGCTCTCCCATATAAAAAAGTCACAGTTTCTCCACAAGGGCGAAGCAATGAATGCGATAGCAACAAATTGTAATGTTATACGAAGTGAGTCTGGCAGCTAACTCTCTTGGATCTCGCGTAATTCTACGAAACGCTGGTGTAAGAGAATACGGGCTCTCCAGGGAGCGATGCTCGGCCCGCACAGTCTCTTCGCGTTGAGAGCGCAACACGTACAAGGGTACAAACCGCCCCCTAATGGCCACCGAGATAGTGCGCGCGACCGCGTCCTTAGAATCAAAGTTGCTGCTCGAGCGACACCCCCCCTCCCCCTTCACATCTTTTCACGCTCTTTCAAGACGGGCAAAACATTTCCTCTCTGCTGTGACGGCCAGCCTCCCGAGCGGGTCGCATGCGCCCTCCGAGCGACGGAGATGGGCCGGCTCGTTTGATCTGTGCTTCAGCCGCGTACGTCGCCCCCGCTCGCGCGCTTTTACCCACGCGATAATCATACGGTGCGCCGGGGTGTAATATCAATTTGGACTTTATAAGAGACATGATGGCGACGGCGACGACAAAAACCCGTCCAGAGTGTCCATATAATTGCTATGGCAATAACTGTTTAGTCTTGAACTCGTCAACGTAACGACCACGTGAAAATATTATTGTTCTTCATGAGCCAGCACAGTCGACGATGCGGCGGTCAGGCTCGGTCTAACCGTCCCCACGTGGGAGTGGCCCGCGAAGCTGCCCTAGGGCATCGTCTCACAGGATGTTTTTCAATGATGTTCTCCGTATGTGTATGCGCCGGGACAGAAACTTAAAGGGGTACTGACACCCTTTTTCGAAGGCGAGTTTAGTGTGCCATACAAATCTCCTGTATGCAGAGACGGCTCTGAGCAAGTGTGAAGCTCAGCATATGCTAAGATATTTTATTTGATATTAAAGTCAATTTTTTTCATGGCGCACCTACTGACATCGACACTTGCTTGACGTCAGGGCTACACTACAAATTCTGGTGACTTCACGGAGCAGTCTGGCTAGTTTTGATGGCGTATAGGTACCAAAACTTTCAAGATGGCTCCTTGTGCGTCCTCAAAACTTCCGAAATGCCGCTTGTGCGTCACCAACGGAAGCCACGGTGCGGAGCAGCCGTGGAAACGTCAATATATATTGTGCGAGCACGTGACGAGAAGCTCATACCGTGTTGTGACATCAGGGTACAGGAGGAACCCAAACTAGCTTTTGAAAACAGACTACCTTTTCTAGGCTCTTGAGGGCTTGACCTCCGTTTGACGCAAAAAGAACGACTGAAAATATTCGTGTCGTACCCCTTTAATTCTCAATAGGCTGATTGCTAACGTGGTGCGACTTTATCTCCATAACAATGTGAAAATATCGTCACATGCAGTTAAAAAGCTAGCCCCTAGCTCTTTATTTACACTGTACAATTAAATTACCTGGCTCGTTCAACACTTGTGTTCCTTTAGATAAAAGAAAGACTGATTGTTGAAGCATCTGTAGCCTTGCGAAACTATAAAAGCAACAGCCCTAGACTGCCTATAGAAGGCAACGTGCTTCAAATTACCTTGACTTGAATGATGCCTGTGCTCCAAAAATACTCCAATAATGTGAATATTTGGCTCAGGCTGTAGAAGGAACCCATGGAAACTTGTTTGTAATGAAGTGCCTTAATTGAGGTTTATGCAAGCATTGCTAGGTTATGCAGACCTAGCGGTTATAATTAGCTGCGAAGTTCTAAAGCGCCGCTAGGTGATGGCACTGAAATTTTTACGCAGGTGTTGTAGGAACTATCAGGTGTTGCGCAAACTGTTATTGAAATCAGCAGAAGCTTCAGAATGTTCCATTAGCAGGAAGAGAAAAGAACAGCATAGTAGCGTAACAGATTTCAGCAAGAATTTATCAAAAAGCTGTTTGTTTCGAAGGGAAGGATTGGTCTTGAAACAGTGACGCGGGGGTTTACTTTGTTTATTTTGATTCACGTACATCTCGGTAGATGGAACTAACAGCTATTAGTCTCTCCGGGACTGGGCTGTGCAGGTGGTCCTTTCATGACTTTCAGAAAGTGGCTGTACAGTTCGCTTACAGCGGACGAACGATCGAGTGAAATGTAGTGACCTCCAAATAAAACATTGGCATACATGAGAGCGCCAGCTCTTTTCAAGTAACCGAGGAGTTCAAGTGATGCGTTATTTTGTCGGTGCCAATGCATGCGTTGAGATACTTTGAATGCCTCATATCCTCGCCATTGTAGCTTCTTGAAGGACTGATCAATGTTAAGGGCCGGAAACACGTCGTCCAGTTGCGCCGTGTAAAAAAGGACACGCGCATTATTTAATACGTAAAGTAATGCTTCGCGGTGATCTACAAAGAAGTCGTGTAACGCCAGTTGCATCGCTACGTTGTACCTCGTGCCATCAAGTGTCCTTGTAGCGTCAACGTGAATAATTTTTTTGAAGCCCGAGCTATTTGCATAACGGTAGTAAAAAAGAGCTTCCTTGGGTACTTGAGGGGATATTATGCTTCCGTGGTGTTTGAAGCCGGTTAGCTTTTCAAATAGGCTTGTTTGACCTGGCTTACGCAAGTTTAAAACTGTTTGGCTCAATAGTACAGTAGCGTTTAGCAGATATTTTTTATGCGCAGCTAAGTGCTTGATATTGTCAAATCTTTCAGCGAACAAATCGCGACTGCAGTTGTCCAGGAGCCTTGCGTAATAAAGGAAATCAGTGGAGTTAATGATGTCTAGAAGAGGGAATAGAAAACCGACGCCAAGCATGACCCCTTTGAGCTTCAGGGGTAGCTTGTTCTTTAACTTATGCGCCACTCCAACGGTGAATCTTGCTGGAAGAAACGAAAAAAGAAATGCGTTTCACAATTAGGGTTACATGGGGAGCAAGTCTATATAATTGCGGGCATATTCAGAACTCATTTCTCCTCTTTCGAAATGCTCTCTTCATGCTCGTTTGCTATGAGCAGCCTACGTGTACAGTGACTTTCGATAGCGATTCCGTGCATATGCAGCGATCTTACGGCGATCGTAGATTGTTGTTCCTGCCGAAGTGGCACAATGGCTCTGCTATTGAGTTCCAGAAGGTGAACTCGAAGCTTTCAGCAGCGACCAAGGCGGGCGCATTCCAATAAAGGTGGATTACAATAAAGCTGACCTACGGTGCTTGTGGCGCGCGTTAAATTATCTGAGGTCAATAAAATTTCCTAGATCTCTTCCCTGCGACTTCCTCATAGCCCACTACGAATGAAAGGAGGGAAGTTGATCAAGGGCTCGTTTTCTTACTCAAACACAGCCTAATGCAGGGATCTCAAGCACGCGGCCCGCGAAACTCCCGCTAGCGGCCCGGCCCGCACATGACTGTCTTCGTCCCATATTGTTTTATGTTCTGAATAGTATGTTAGTGAGCTGCCCTGGCATGACAGGACTAAAGCCCTGTTTTTCGTGACCCCCCCTCCCCTGCAGTCACCCTAACCGATACATAGCCGGGAAACAACTCTATATTTCAGATTCAGCGTCCACATTCTAGTCATGTTGGAGATCGGTATCGGTATCTTGTTGGAATACTGGCGACGAATCTTCTACAGAAATGACCCATATATGATATATGAGAAAGCTGTTTTTTCAAACGGCAATGTTAGGTGACATTGTGTACAAACTAGGTCCCTTCCCCCCCCCCCCCCCCCTCTCTCGCTTCCCCCGCTCCGGCATTTCTTTTGTGGGACTAGGTTCTGTGACTGCGGCCCTCTAGCTCAAGTGAGTTTGAGACCCCTGGCATAATGAACCCAACAAGCAGTGAAGCCAAAAAAGCGTAGCAGACATTATTTGTTGTTTTTAACTGCCATGCAGTATTTATTATATAAATGCAAAGTAAAGAAATTAAAGCAAACGAAAAGACAACTTTCCGCCGGTGGGGACCGAACCTACAACTTTGGGATAACGCGTCGGATGCTCTACCAACTGAGCTACAACGGCGAGCGTTCTTCCATCCACTTTATTGGGTATCTCTAAATACAAAAAAAAAGTGGACGTCAGACCGCAACACCTCATGATGAACTTTGAAAAACAGCGTGTCGCAGCAGAATATGGTCAGGAAAAACAGCAATTCGCTTCATATACACAAGTGAACCGCTCATTCTTTGCGTTTCGTGTATAAACTTATCTGTGTCTTTCTTAAACTCTGAATAAGCGCAAAGAACTCCTCCGCTTGTTTGCGAGAGAAAGCGCGATGGTGGCTGCCCCCTATTTTTCTGCTGTGCAGTGAAAGAAGAGGTGGGAATCGCGGTTTTCTTGGGTACAGCGCGAACGAAACAGATAAGCGAGAAAAAGCATATGCGAAGGAAAACTTGGAGGATGCTTGAGCTTAGCCTTAAAGAGTAGAATGCGATAGCATAATCGGGCCTGGTGCCCATCGCCTTCAACCGCAGCGCAAGGACAGGAACGTTTGTGCCCTTAACAATGGCCGCTGCAAACTATTCTAGAAAGCCTACTGCACGTACAGTGGCGAAGTGCCGACTGAGCCATTATTCTTCCTCTTGCAAATTGGCGAAAGTACCCACTACGTGTCCGTAAGATGTTAGGCGCACCAGCGGAGCTGCACACTTTGTAATTGGATGGTCAGCTTTAATCCACCCACTCGTTGCGCAATTCCCATGTTTTGACGCCTGGCGCGATTCTACGCTTCTGCCACACAATATTACATGCGTTAAGGGGACTCCTTCCACTACATGACATTTATATAGTGTTTTTTTTTTTCGGAGCAGCTACATGCAATAGCGGGGCTCTTAAGAGCACCCGCTTGCCACGCAGACGGACTGGGTTCGAGTGTCACTCGAACCTGAAGATCTTTATAATTTATTTTATTTGCATCTTTCTCGATTTTTCAGTCACGGAGAAGATGATGATTATTCGGTCACAACCAACGAAGACGACACCGGCATTTCTGCGAAATGAGCTCTTTAACGCTTTCGCGTTAAAAATCCCCAGGCCGGCGCGGAACACGCAGCACAGCCACAGTGAAAGCCGGAAGAGCGGCCTTTCTAGAGCCCATTGTAAACTCTCATGGGGCACCTAATACAAGTACACTTGCAAGGTAGCCACCACGCCATAAACCATCATAATTATTTTGTAGTAGATAACCACCCACTCTGCCAATATTCGTCATTCCGCGGAGAAGAGCAGTACCCGCTACACATCTTCAGGGGGGCATTATGTGCACTTTGTTGATGCTGTGGCTGATGAAGATGAATAATTATGGTTGAGCCCTTTTTAATGGGCTGGAAACTTTAAACGATGCCTCGATAGGCAGTTCGTTACGCAGCGTGGCTTTGTTGTAGAATACTCGATTGCCACGCAGATGGCTCGGCTGCGAGTTCCGTCCGATCCTGGATATTTTTTCTCAGCTCAGTTTCTTGATTTCGCGCGATTGACGTTACAGACACCGGCGGCGGTGGACGACTGCGGCGCCAAAATCGGCTGTCGTTGTGATCTCATAACAGCTTGCGCTGTAAAAAAAAACACTCTCTACATATTCCATGTACTCCTTGATGGCATAGCGCTTATCTCTACTGAGTCGAATGCGTTTTCAGATTCTTTGAAAGCTACATGCAGATGCTTCTTGCACTCGGGAAGTTTCTCTACTACTTGATTGTTCACGTTGCTTGATCCATTGTAGAGAACCCCTTCCTGAAGCCGGCCTGCTTCACAGGTTGATTTCAGGAGCCTTTCTCTTAGCCTGTTTCATATCACGTTCGTGACTATTTTGTACAGTACTGAAAGTATTCTGATGGGTCAGTGTTTCTTCAAATCTCTATCAGCTCTCTTGTTGTGTATTATTATAATACTGACTTTTTTGCAGCTTACTGGCACATCTGAAGTTCTGAGACATTGAGCGTAGATTATCGAAAGTTTCTTCCATATAAAATCCACTCCCTCTTTGATCAATTTGACTTTTATACCGCCATCTTCGGCCGCTTTTCCGTGGGACATGTTGTATATGGCCTTTCCAAAGTTGTCGGCAATAGCGAATTAAACTTCAGTGTCTTGCTCGACTTTTCTTTCGCTCGAGAAACGATGAATTGTCTAGGAACTGCACAGATATGTTTAACTTCTTTTCTGTTGTAGTCCTATATGGTGTGCTTGGTACTTTGTTGTTGAAAAAGTGAAGAAAAAACATTCTACATAGCAAGCAGTAAAAGAAAGGGGTCATTACCTCCATAAGACTCGCCAGCTATATAGAAGTCTCTTCCTTTGTATTCGCGAAATATTTCCAGGAATTGTTCGAAAAATGTTATGACATGCGTGGATGCATCTTCGAGCGAGGATAGGTACTTCCCCTTTATATCGAAGCTGTATCCTGATCCAACAGGCTGGTCCAGGTAAATTATATTGAAATCACGCTGAAGAGTGTGTTGTCGGTAGAAGAGTTGGCCTGAGGTGTCGATTCCAAGGGGCCCATTCTCCAGAAATTGGCCAAAAAGCGAAGATTTACCAGGTCCACCTTGCAGCCACAAGAGAAGAGGTTTCTTCATATCATCCTGAAAGGAGAATAAAAGTATTTTTCACATAACTTCATTCATATTCTTTCTTGTTAATTTCTAGTTCTTTTTTGCGTTGTTATGTCACTTAAGGCTTTGCAAGTATCACCGTCATAAGCTTTATTGTTATTTCTTGCTAGAAACTTCTGGCAAAATGATGATAGAAATAGTTATACGAACGATGTAGAAGCGCACTACTGCAATTCTTTCAGCCGATGCGATGCAATAGAAATAGACTTTATTCAGGTCCGCCGGGACTTGAACTAACACGTAGCAGGCCACTCCCACGTCGGGACAGATAGGCCTAGCCCCTCCGGCACGTCGCGGGCCCGTTGGACTGCCCACAGTTGTGTTTTCAAATCCGGACTGCGTAGCTCAGCATCCCACTTGAACGATGTAACGTCTTCGTATGCCCGTAACGCGAGGCACCGCCAGAGCCTGTGGTCTAAGCTGGCAATGTCTGAGCAAAGCGCGCAACTGTATGGCGTCTGAATTTCGGGGTACATATCGTGCAAGAGTGCGGGACTAGGATATGTGCCGACCTGCAAGAGTCTGCGCGGCAATGCCTGAGGCCTGTTCAGTTTACTGTGCGGCGGCGGATACTTTCGCTTCCTCAGATAAAACTTCTTCGTTAGTTCATTGTACGTGGCTGGGGGATCCCTATTGTCCAGAACACCAGCGCCGCGCCACTGGGTAGTCACATGGTCGATGACTCCTCGCGCTGCTCTGTGGGCCGACTCATTGAGGTTGGACGGAGCGCCCTCTGATCTCTCCCATGTGAGCGGGGAACCAGACGATCGTGTGTTGCTTTGCTTCCTTATATCGTAGGATCCGCAAGGCTCATTCCGGGACGGTGCCCTTGGTGAATTTTCGGACCGCCGATCTCGAGTCGCTCTATATTGTCGTTCTCCCGTCGTCTAGCAGGGCCAAGGATATCGCGACCTGTTCCGCAACCTCGGCCGCCGTCGTGCGGACTGTCGAGGAGTTTGTGACTTTCCCATCTTGATGAACGCTGACAGCAACAAATCCTTTTTTCGCCTGGGTACCGTGCTGCGTCGACAAAACAGCAACTCCGGGCCCGGGCCTTTCTACTCAAGATGCATGAAGTTATTCAAAGATCAGGTCATCAATCGCAACACGAGAGCCATCCTTGGGCTTGACTTGGAGAAGGCCTTCGACAACATCCTCCACTCCTATGTCTTGAGAACGATCTCAAGCCTTGGTCTGGGCAAGCACTTTCATAACCACACGAGATCATTTCTGGCGGGCAGGGAAGCCATCCTCAAACTGGGAGACCTCGCGTCAGACTCGGTTAGGCTCCGTTCTAAAGGGACGCCACAAGGGTTAATCATATGCCCGACCCTCTTTAACCGCGCCATGATCGGTCTATCAAGGAAACTTATCGAGGTCTACGGCATTAATCGCACGATATATGCAGACGATGTCACCATATGGGGCAGCGATGGCAGCGATGGACACTTGGACGCTGCGCTTCAAGATGCCATCGAGGTCACAGAAGACTACCTGATACCGACCGGACTCCGAAGCTCGTCGCGGAAATCAGAGCTGCTACTGTACAGGCCCAAGTACAGAGGCCCCAAACCGAAAGGTTAGAGGCCTGTAGAGGACATCGACATCACTCTAAGGACAACTGATGTTGGTGTCATCCCTAGGGTGGACACCCCTCACGCTCGGGGTGTGATAACTGAGTCGAACGGCTCTAATAACCAGACTGTACTGAAGCTTACCAAGAAAACGGACAATGCAGTCTGGTTAATAAGAAGGGTTGCCAGCCGGCAGCAAGGACTGTGTGAGGACATTGTCAGGGTGGTCGATGCTTTCGTGATTTGTCACTTCACCTACGTCGCGGCCATGCACAACTGGCAGAGGTCGGAGTGGGACAAGCTGAACACGTTGATCAGAAAGACGGTCAAGAGAGTCCTCGGGCTTCCCATGTACACGAGCTCGGAGAGACTGCTCCACCTCGGCATGCACAACACGTTGGAAGTGACAGCCGAGTCACAAGAGAGGGCACAGTTTACCAGGCTTTCTGCCACCAGTGCCGGGAGAAACATCTTGAGAGAGCTTGGAGTTCTCCCAGCAGAGAGCATTTCTGTTGTAGTTTTAAAACAGCTGAGAGAATGTTCCTTTGTATTTTAATTAAATCATGTGTCATGTTCTCGGGATTTGACGTGCCAGAAGGATGGCATGATCTTCAGGCAGGTCGTTGTGTGGCACCCTGGATTAACTTTGACCACTTACGATCCTTTGAGGCCTACCTAAATCTAAGAACGAGAGAGTTTGCATTTCGAGCTCACTGAACACTCAAATTTGCCATCCACAGCATGGCATTGAACCCACGACTTCTTGCTCAGGAGCTCTACTCTATAGCCACCAGGCCACCATGGCATATTACAAGTGTTCTCAAAACTATGCTCAGCTTTGACGAACACGTTTGAAGGAACATTAGAGCTTTGAACTTCGCTGTTGCATAAAAATATCGCAAACATCGCCAGTTGAACTTGATAATTTTACCTTTTACTTTTGCGGTGATGTAGCGGACGTCTATGAAAGTCCGTACGCCGATTGGGCATATCTCAAAGGATGCTGGAAAAGTGAGGGTGTTGTAGTGCTGGTTACATGACATAAGTACTGCATAGCTTTACTTTGCATGTGTCTACTATTTGACACTATTATGACACTGTGCCTATTCTATTGACCACGAATATGTCGGAACTTCTGATTGTGTGAGGAGTAACAATTCGGCGCGAAATTGTCGTTTAGAAAAGGGAATCATATGGCCAAATTTGTGCACTCCTTCCTCAGGTGGTGCGTGATTTCCGTGCCTATGTTAGAGCGCACTCATAAGTGGAAGGCGTGTGGTAGCACCGCCATGACAAGAGCGCAAGCGGGGTATGGAAAATATATCATATTGTAGCTTTCGAAAAGAAACCTCTTTTATTATGCTCCATAGATGGGGCGTTTCCTGTGCAGTAAAACTGACACGTCCTGAGCCATGTTTTGTGCACCAACGTTGCGTCTTCTTTTAGCCTGACAATATACTTTACATAGAGAGAGAGAGAGAGAAAGAGAGAGAGAGAGACAAATGAAGCTAAGGCAAAATGACTATTCCGAAGAGCGCTGTCTTAAAAGAGACCTGAGCTCTCTGCCGGCTCATAAAGGAAGCGGGAAAAAGAAGGCGTATGAGATCGCAGTAAATCCCACCAGACGCGAAGCCTTCAAAGTGCTTTCGCGTCGTTTGCTAATCTTAATTGCGTACAGCTATTCATTCAGTGATTTGTACTACCAGCATTAGAAAGAAGGTACACAAAAAGCATCAGTAAGTACTTCTGTGTGTTTGCTGGCCGTAATCTGTATGGTATGGCCTAGAGGTTAAAAGCTTTTGCTCAAACGCACTTTGGCAAGACCTCTTCACACTTCTTTACTGCACGGATGGAGATACTAGCAATATTAATTAATTACAAACTGGTGAAAACATTGACTTGTTGGCTTGCATAAATTATAATTGCTGTGTGCTTTTAATATTGTGCCATATGCATAACCAGATTTAGTACAAAGAAGACGGAAGATATAGGGATGATCCAAGCGGGAATCGGTAAAAAGTAATAATAAAATCCTGGTTCAGGGAGTGTCTCTGGAACCAAAGTTTCGCAAGTGTAAGTCCACTTGTCGAAACGTTGACTCTGGCGACACCAGCTGTTCATGAATTTTTCCATCTTTAGCATCAGATGTAGCGACACAGCCCTCTGAAAAGGATGAAGGAGTGTGAGAAGTGACAATTTCGTTGTGACGACTTATGTAATGCTCATGGTTATGCGGTGATGCGCATAAGGTTAATACCCATATGATGCGCGATTACCGAGTGCAGACACAATGACGCAAGACAGGAGCAGTTTTCCGTTGCCAAGCTGGCTCAGGTAACTGGTCCGCATGGCTGTCTCTTATGTCTAGTGTAGATGAGCTCGTTTGGCCGTGAAGTAAATTTGAAGACAAGCGGCCATTTGTACATATGGCTACCCATCAGCTATGAGCTGTTTACGCGCTCAGGGAGCTCACGTTTTCCTCTCGTCCACCAAGCGAAAACTCACGGCCCGCATATGCTAACTAACGGGGGCGGTTCTTCGTCTCGACCAGTGGTGCGATCTTGTACGCATTCCAAATAAGCACTGAGGCATGCGTTACATCCAGCCGCACACGAATGGCCAATGTGAACTGCGACAGACGTCACGGTCCCGCATTGACCAATCGCGTGCGTCTGGATGTAACGCCACGCCTCCGTGCCTATTCTGGAACGCGTACAAGATCGCACCACAGATATAAGACCCCTAGCCCGAAGCACTGCGCTGGCAACCTCATCGCAGCGACACTATTGCAGTGCTGGTATTATGGCATAGCTCTCTCCCTCATTCTGACGCATAGTGGGTTAGCGGAGTACCCATTAACGAGATACACTAATGGACGAGTTATACATTATATAGAGTAGGCAACGGTGCTTGAATTACTGCAAGAAATTGCATTAATGTTGGCTAGTATATTTAGCGTGTTTTCTGGGGTTTAAATCGCATGATTACAACTATGATGAACCATCCAATCTCTGTCACTTGTAAAACACTTAGAAACACGCTATCATCACTGTTTTCCACCTCCCCGGGTCACGGACCATGACAATTTGCTGCGACTAAAGAAAGAGGTAAATTCGGCATTTAAGCGTGCTCTAATCTGCTCTGGCTCGCACAACGTTTTAGGAATTCTTACACTAAAGGATGGTTGATCCCTCTGTCATGTGAATCAGTATAACACGAAAGTGAAACATGTCGTCACAGAAGTAGTTGATTGCTTTAGTGCATTGGTATATCAGAGCTTGTATAATGCCTATTGTTGTTTGGCAGATGTAGCACCGCCTGATCTGGACGCACTCACGTTGACGCCTACTGGCACATCTCCGTACCGGTGACTAACGCCCATGATCATGATTTAACCCTTGCGGTAGCTGTAGTTCTTAACGTATACCTGGACACCGCATATGGTGAATCCCACGCAAATATGGCATCAACAAGCACTTAATATACTTGATATGCACTCCTCCACAGCGTCGCGAAACGCGGAAAGAAACGCTGTGCGCGTTGTGCCTTGCAGTTAATTCTCACAGGGCGAGCGGGGAACGCGGTGCGACAGCCAGGCGAGCGTCGGAGAGCTATTTGTCGATATGGATGGATGCTATGAGCGAGGCTTGCGCTAAAGCCGCCACCCCACGGTGTGTTAAACGAAATTACACTTCTATTGGAAACGTGCCGAATGGAATGGTCGCAGCAAGGCCCGTTTTTGCTTTGTTTTTCGAGCCTGGTGACACACATGTCACCACCCCGTTATAAAGGGGACGCTCATAGCATGCATCCATCCATCCATGCAAAATCACTGCGAGAGGAAAGTTTGAAAGATAAAGGGCGCGTTCATGTAGCCTCCGTTATATGTTTGGCGGTAGCTCAGTGGGCTAAACGCCCGCCAGCCATCGTCGCGGACCCAGAGGTCATGGGTTCGACTCCTGTCGTCGGAACCTCTTCTCAGTTTTTTCTTTGCCATTTGATGGCGTTCATTTTGCTGACGTATTTCCGTGACGGAAATACGTCATGCAAATCTTGGTGGACCCCGGCATAAAACCATTTTGTGTTAAAAGAGGTTGGAAATTCTACGTAGTGAAAGATGAGTATTTCACAGAAGGGTTATGCTTCTTAAACCTGTTTTTTTCCTTTTGCTTGCTTCATGTGAAGAAGCCGAAGGAGGAAGCGTGAATTCGCAAAATCTATCAAATGCAGAAAAAGAAAGGTATTTCGTATTACCCGTATTCGTATGCATTTATTTATGCAATAATTTTAGCATACAACGTTTGCGTGAAATCAAGTTAATTGAAAGCAAACGTATCTCAACAACATTTAAATTAGAAGCAGTTTACCTCTGATTTAATGTGCAAGAAGAATAAGAATGACGACTCTTTCTTTTCGTCAACAGGAATATATCCAGAATATGCCGTTATGTTCTCGCATGGTTTTGGCAAACAAACACGGCTGGCTTTCTTCAGTGTGTTTAGATAGTCTTCATTGTGAAAGCCGCTTCCTTTTACTTTTAATATTGTGTCCTTCGGAGGTTCACTGAAAAAGAAGGAGCATTCGGAATTCAATAGAGATATTTTTAAAAGACAAGAAGAGAGCAGAGTGGGTAAGGAAACAAACGAGTGTTAAGGACATCATACATGAAATCAAGAAGAATTGGACATGGGCAGGGCACGAAGCGCGTAGGCAAGATAACCGCTGGTCATTAAGAGTAACTGACTGGATTCCAAGAGAAGGTAAACGCGCGAGGGGGAGACAGAAAGTTAGGTGGGAAGATGAGATTAAGAAGTTCGCGGGTATAACGTGGCAGCAGCAAGCACAGCATCGGGTTGATTGGCGGAACATGGGAGAGGCCTTTTCCCTGCAGTGGGCGTAGCCAAGCTGATGATCATGATGTTGATGACAGGCATGAGTGCGTTGTGATTCCCGGGCAGCCCTTTCATCGCGTCGGCCTTTGACAAAGCGCGGTAAGAACTATAGATAAAGGCCGACGCAGTGCAGCAGCCTGAGCTGCCGCGCTGCGCCGGGCTTTGTCGAGTTCTTCGCCTAGTATCCGAAATAGCGGAAGAGATTTCATCTTTTACTCCGAAGTTTTCAACCCTTTCATGAGTGACTGATATTGTTCACTTTCTCCAGCGTCATCCTCGTCACTGGAACACTGATATAAAGCACTAAAATGCAGCGAGGCAGTGCTTCTGCCGCGGGAGTTAATGTCAAGTAGTGTTTTGGGCGTACGTGAAAAAACGATATAAAGCGAAGATAAATGTGAGTTTACCATAGATCGGTGGTATAACCTTAGCCATAATGTTACAATTTCGCGCCTTATCTGTGTTCTTCCCAGTAATAATAAAAACAATAAAATTAACGTAATTTAGAGTCCTCTTAATCAAACACACCGCACCATAATGGCTCTTAGAAAATTTGATTTTTTTATGGATTTCGTTGTTCCCGGAGCATTAATTTCAACCAGTGATGGAATTGTGTAATCACTTGCTTTGTATTTAAGAGCCCTGTTCCCCAGTAGCACTACACAAACTGCTTTAAGATATTTAATAAATTCAAAAGCAGATGCTTCGTTTTTGATTCTTGGCATTCGTGGGCGTTTTGACATATTCATGGTCTATTGTCCTTATGTATTTTAAGATTAGATTATTCTGTTACATCGTCTTCTTGTAGGCTGGATGGGTACTTCAGCTACTTTATTGCGTAACGCACAATTGGTACTTCAATATAGAGAAGAAACGATTTAGGATACCTCTGTGATGCTGCGGTAAGCCCCACTCTAGGTGAATACGTATTTCGCAATTTGGGCTCGAATTCACAAAACTTCTTTCGGAAGTGCGATTTGCCATTCGCCAGCCGGCTTCGCTAACGGTATGGCCCGCATCATGATTGGCTCCACGATCCGCTCTACGACTCTAACGAGAACTTACTGAAAAGTCTGAATAGGGCATTGAAAAGGACCGTGAGAGGTGGCGTGGGAAGCGTTCAGTAGGCCTCAAGGGGTATTACAATCACCGAACCCCTTCTGCCCCAAAACAGTTCTTTTTATGAGGCTAATCACCACGGCATCCTGCTTGACATAGAGCAGAAAACTTTAGAGGGGGTCATCTGATCAAATGGGACAAGATATCAGATGTAGCCCTGTTTTCTTCCACAGGAAAATACTGCTAATTTAGCCAGAAAACTAAGTAGTTCTCTATTGTCTTTAGGTATCAAAAGAACAGTAACTACAGTACTGTGGTAAGAAGTTGAGGTATAGTCTATAAATATATGGAGCAAACTGGAATATTCAATGTTTCAAGACGGTCTACATTTGATCGGTATTAGGCGCTTGGCAGATATAATGGTAACAATGGTTCAGGAGGGCCAACGTACTTGAACATGGAGCATATTTAGCAACATAATGATACAGCTTTCATTCAGGTAAGAAATGTAATGCTGCTAGGTGAGTATCTCAGAACATCCTTGCATACTAAAATAGGACGCAAAAGACTGAAAGAGATACATCGGGGTCACTAAAATGTTGAAGAGTCACTTCTTAAAATCTAAAAAAAAGATATATATATATGAAGATCGCGAACGTAGTTCGAATAGTACATATAGGATTCTACCAAACAGGAGCAGTCCGACTATGTGCACCGTATTCCACTGACGAAAAGAAGCCGACCTTCGCACGCACATACGCACTTTTAAGTCCGCAGATGCTTTTTAACTTGAAGCTAGGCGCGTAGTTACACAAGAGGTTGCTTATGGTACATCTGTGACTTACGGTTTCTCCACGTACTGACATTTCAGTTTAGCGTGTTGAGCAGCAAGCTTTGACCCATCGCCCACCTTGGCAACTTGGCATTTTGCGACTATGAAGGCGGAAGCTGAGAAAAGTATACCTGCCACATTGCAGAGCTTCATGTCAGCGCGCACAAGAGCAAATTGACACAGACACACAGATACAGCAGTCAGCAACGTGGTGCCTTCCTCTCATTCAACGCTGCTAAGTATTGTTTACGTCAACACAAATGTTATGGAACTACGAACGGTGATCCGTCATCTTAGGAAGTGTATCGCCAGAAGGGTTTACAATTCTGAAGGCTACAAGAAGTCATCGCCGCTGACGGTGTTGTGGATAATGCCTCGTTGATTATTATTTTTAAGGGAAAGCTTAGGCCTGTTTTCCTTTTTTTTGCGTCACGTCTTAACCCTATCAAAACATCACGTGATTATGCCGGTTTATAGTACCAATGGTGTATTTATAAAAGCGTCGCCGCTGTACATGGGTTAAAACACTTTAAAATGTCAAGGACCGCATGTCAATAAACAATTCATCGATAACCTTCATTTTCTTCGTGCAAGCTTGTGTTTTTTTCTTGCATCGCCAGAAAGCGATCTTCAATCAAGGAAATGATGATGTTCGAAGATATTTCTAAAGATTTACTTAATCGTCATGGTAATGTAGCAATTCCACATTTTTCCTGCCAGACGATGTGTGCCGCTGGATGTTTCTGGGGCGGTATAATGTAGAAGTATTCTACCGAGCTTTTCTTCAAACCTTTTGATGTGAAACTTACACAAACGTGACGCACGAAAGGTCGAGTAGCCGCCACAATTTTTGAGCAGCCTAATCGAATGTAATTTTTGCTTGCAGGATGACCCTTCTCTGAGTTTAAAGCTAGTAGCTTTGCGTACCATGGCAGGTTATCTATGTCTCACTTAGTGACGAGAAGTGATGCTGACGCACATTGCTTTAGTGTGGTTGAATAAATGGGACAAAATGCAGAGAAGGCCGGCAAAGGAGCGTTATGCTAGTGTTCGTCTGGCGATTCATTCTGAGATATCACCCTCTCGCTAAATAGAAGCTCCTGAAAATGAGTTGGTTGCACGCAGTGGTGAAAAGGGTGTTCACGTGTTGGAAAACGCGCTTTAACTTCATGGATGTTACCGCTGAAACAGGCATACAAGTGAACCTATACCGTAGGGCATGCAGCAGAGTGGCTTGCTGGGCGAGCTTGTACTGCGGTCATCATAAAAATCAGCGCGAAAAACGGAGACAAGGAAAGGAGCACACGTAAACAGCGCAAACGCTTTGTACGCTGTGTACGTGTGGACCTTTCCTTATCTCTGTGCTTCACGCCAT
This sequence comes from Rhipicephalus sanguineus, assembly GCF_013339695.2. NCBI lineage: Eukaryota > Metazoa > Arthropoda > Arachnida > Ixodida > Ixodidae > Rhipicephalus > Rhipicephalus sanguineus. The sequence goes on along the minus strand of NC_051185.1, from coordinate 67,829,358 downwards.
TTCTACGATGATGTAGGGCATACGATGCACTGCTCAAAACGTTGTCGGAGGAGAATACCAATATGACGCCTTCGCTACAGCTTTCCCAATCAGAAAATGCAATCTTGGAGGATTCGTAATAATTTGTATTCTGTGTCAATCGTTTAGGTTACCGTGAGTAATTTTTCACTTCGAATTGGTTATTAGGCTTCCCTAACTTATTCCACGTTTCATTCTCAGTCTCGTCACCTATATTCTCATGAACTTTCATGCAATGCCGTGGACAATACGAATACTGGACCGGTTTTTAGCTTTAGAGCCGTTTGTTATCTTTGTGTTGTTGTCCGTGTTTCTGTTTATTCAAGTATACAGCACGAGGCCGCAATGACAACGGCCACCAACTATAGCACAATTCAGCGCTATCTTGAAGGAAAATGTAAAGTTTCGCGGTATCTCGAATATTCAATTTACTTCTCATAAAAATAAACCACGGTTCCCTTTACTTATGCGGTGAATGTGACCTCTTCCAACTATACACTAACCCTTTGAGACGCTTTGCACACAATTGCGTACATCACTTGTTTTTGCGTTTTGTGTCGTCTAGTGGCTAGAAAAGAGCGAGAGAGAGAGAAATTGTTTATTATGGCAGAAAAGCTGAGAGGTCGGCCTGAATCAATGTTCTGGCCTGCTACTCAGCAGTAGGAAAGGGGAGAGTGGTAGTATAGAGAGTGGAGAGAAGATGCGGATGATGATGATGGAAAAAAGTGGCGACGAAATAAGTCCTTGAATGTCCAAAAACTATTTACAGTCTCTCGTCGAGCTCTGTATCGCGCAAAAACATGTTCAGCGCTTTCAGAATATCACGCTGATGACATGGTGGTGGTCCCAACAGAACTTTTTCTGAAACTTGTTGCTTCTGTGCGTCTGCCCACGATACCTCACGCATAGAAAAGAGCAAGATGCATTTAGGTATGGGTGAATTGCACCTCCTGCGCAATAAGTGTGTCGTTATTTAACTTCATTTCGCAGTTTACTGTGGCATACGATCACATTGCTGGAGGCACTGCCATGTTTGACGATTCGTTTCTACGTGCCGCTTTGCGCGACGAGCAGCAAAAGCATAAGTTTTTTTCCCTCGAAATGAACAAAACCGAAAATCAATTTGCACTGTATTTCTAGACTCAGATTTGATTCTATTTATGCGAAAACGAAATGTGAATGCCTTCTGGATAAATAGATATTTAGTTACAATTTAAGTAGGTGTAATTACACTAAAGCGAATTCAAATCAACGTATTATGACGAAATTTTTTGTTGCAACAGAATGTCGAGTACCTTCAATAACGTTGTGTAACTTTGACGCATTCACAGACAGTTCTTCATAGGTCGCGTCTTAAAAGGGCTTAGCTCAAAAAAAAGAGAAAGATTACCTCTTACTCTTTTTGGTGAGTACTAGCTTGCCACGTATATCAATCTGTCTAAAAATGCGCGTTAAGACGCCTTTGTCTATCATTGTGCTCTCTTCCGAGAGTCGTGGGAGGCGCAACACTGCGAAAGAGAGTTGACGTGTGTCTTTAAAGAGAGTAACAGGTAATCTGTTGTCTTTTTCTTAAAATGTATCCTGTATGCAAATTCTCTGTTGTTTTCCATGGCACGTAATTTCAATGTAAGCCAGAAAGTGTTGTCACAAAATAGGTAAACTGCCTTATCTAAAAACAAAATGCCTCGACATCACTACGCCCGATATTTTAGCAAAAACGAAGCTAGCCTTCGTATTATTATATCGATTGTGATGTATGATCGCAGTGCCAGGGTGAAAGTGTCTGTGTCGTAGATTTTTGAACTTTCTATTGTATTTGAAATGTGCCGTTTTTGGTGCTGCATTTCAATTTTCTCCGGTAGTTTGAACGAATCATTTCGTCGCCGTGATATCATCTGACTGTTGGTGGTCTCAACAAACAAAGCGGTCTAACACTAACACGCAAGCCACTTCGAGTTGTTCACCATAAAACAGCGTATCTTTTCTCATTTTCAACCTTTATTTTCGGCGCTAGACTTCACTGTGAAGGAATTCTCCAGTCTGTTGTTGCTACCGCGACAAGCGTTGTTTGGCGTCGACAATTGTTCATTGTTTTAGTGCAAAATGAAACGCCACTACCACTTTAGTAGTTCACACCTACAATAGATAGAAACGTTTTCTCGTGCGAGATTTACAATAACACAATACGTATGTGGAGCCTTCTTGCTGCGAGCAGATGCCTTCGCAGTATCGCGATGGCCCTAGCGGGCGTGCCATGTATTACCACAGCCATCCTTGTCTGGGCTCTGACTATAGCGGCATGCAGATGCTGTGATTCCGAAGCAAAGCGGTCAAAACCGCCTTGCCCAACATTTCGCAAAAAGGAGTAAGTACTGGCGCAGCTGTTTCAAAACGGAGTTTTTGTTGCAGCATTGGTAGCTACAAAGCTTTCATCGGCGTAAATCGCTCCGCGTTAGTCTCGAGTAACAATCTTCCACGAATGAGCCAACAAATAATATCGAGAATACCCTTGTTGAGTGTGCGCAAAAAAAAAAGAAGGCAAGCATCAGAGGGCAGCACAGCTTTCGACACAAGTGTTCGCTTATTTTAAGTCAGCTTCAATTCTTCAAATGTCGGCTCGCCAAATCTTATTATATCGAGTTTATCGTAGTTTGACCCCATTTTTCTCGAGCGTGTTTTCGGTAGCAACGCTTTGTTTGCAACGCCGAGAACGTTATGATTGAAAGGTCGCAATATACTTCAGCAAACCGATCTTGTTTATCCCATACTAAAAACTAAACACACAGGTGCGTCACCGGCGGTAGTGTTGTCTCCCCATGCCTGCGCGAAATTCTTAATGGCGCGGAAGGTGTCAAATATCATGGTGTGTGCAGAGCGCAACATAAAAAGCCGCTGGAAGTAACGAAAAAAAAATGTACATCCCGGATACGTTTCGGTGCCACGTGCGAGTCGTCTTTTGAGCTATCTGTCATTTGTCAACACCATCGGTCGGCAAAAAAATTGGAGCTCTCTGAGACTCACTCAATATATATATATATTGCTCTGAGGACTCACTCAGTCAGATTCGCCAAAGTTTTCCTCAACCGGGCGTACTCGGACTCAGACTCAGTTAACTTTTTCGCAACCGGACTCACCCGGACTCAAACTCAGCAGCATATTACGCAGTCGCACTCACTCAGACTCCGACTCATGGCTTGATCTGAGTCTGAGGGAGCCTGAGTGAGTCGACTCATGAGTCCGTTAGTGTAAAATTAGCCTTTTCGATCATGGTATCAATGCTATTTAACTCTAATATCTCACATAATAGGAACTCTACTATACGCCTTTTCGACCCGCCACGGTGGTCTAGTGGTTATGGCACTCGGCTGCTGACCCGAAGGTCGCGGGATCGAATCCCGGCCGCAGCGGCTGCATTTTCGATGGAGGCGAAAATGTTTGAGGCCCGTGTATTTAGATTTAGGTGCGCGTTAAAGAACCCCAGGTGGTCGAATTTTCCGGAGCCCTCCACTACGGCGTCTCTCATAATCATATCGTGGTTTTGGGACGTTAAACCCCAGATATTATTATTATACGCCTCTTCATCTTGTACCTTCAAGTACTTGTTATCAGTGGTTTCAATCCAGTAAGAACATTTTTATGAAATACGCGACTCACAGGAGATATTCTTAGCAATGTGCATGTTTGGAGTAGTTGTTAATTCATGGATGCTAGTACAGCACAAACTTCAGCGACGAAGGACGAAAGTACACAACACGCACAAGCGAGATATTCTTATCAAGAGCTACTCGTGAAAGAGTTTGCGGGGGGACGTCATGGCAACCCCCCTCCCCCCCGCTAACTCACGCCTCTGATCAATAAATATTGAAGTGGCGCATGAACGCTCGTGCCTTGAGATATGTGTGAGTAGATTTGAGTATAAACGTAAGCCGATATAAGTCCGATAGTTAATGCTGAAGATGGGTAGATAGGACCAGTCGACAATAGAAGGTGGAGCTCACGCAGACTCACTGAAGAAATATGTTTTGTGCTTAGGGCTCACTCGGACTCAGACTCACTAAACTTTTTCGCAACCGGACTCACTCGGACTCAAAGTCACCAACATATCCCTCACCCGTACTCACTCAGACTCAGACTCACCGCCCTATCTGAGTCTGAGTGAGCCTGAGTGAGTCGACTCATGAGTGAGTTTGCCGACCTATGGTCAACACTGCCGTCGTGATCATCAACGTCTCATGATGACAGTTTTAGAGTGGCGTACAGACAAATTTTCTTTGTCTCTCTCTGAGTATATACATAGTCCTGGACAGTTTGCCTGGTCAGCCACCAAGTCTCAAGTAATATGTGAGATAAGAACGGTAATAGAGAAATGGCACATTCGCATGCAGAAAGGCGCGGGTTGCACAAGTGCATAAGTGTGGAAAGGATGCGCGTGTGTGCACAAGTGCAAAGACACACATAGTTCTTTTTGTGAGTTGTATTAACAGAGAAACAAAACGAAGACAGCATCTTTAGTCGATGTTAAAGCAGCGCGAGTTTTTCGTTGCTAAGAAAATGAGCGCCTATACTGGCGGTTTCTTCTTTTTTGTTCGTCTTGTTCATGATAAAATTTCTGGTATGTTCAGAAAGATATGTTTGACAGTGAAGAATACCTCACTGTGCGTCAAGATCTGTGCAGGGGGTGTGGTTCACAGAGATATCACGTATATCTTAAACAGTTCTCATACACAGGTGATACAGCTGGGTTATGTGAGATGCAGATAACGCATGAAGTAGACGTTTTTAATTTCAGAGAAGATGATCTCATGATTTTGAGCCACTTGAAACGACTCCACACATTTCAAACGCAATGTTAGAGTTCTAACTGCATGTATATTGCTGTCTATCCTGTAGTGTGCAAAAAATCCTGATACGTAAGCTTGGGATTCTTCCAACATAGGTTTATTTGTTCGCAAGAGGCTATGCAACTCCAGCTGAGCACAAAAACAAAAATTACACCATTTCCCGCTAAAGGGGACCGTGAGGCGATGCGAAGCCGGAGCACTTGCACGATCGCGTTCCGTTGGCGTTCTTTGGGCATGCTACCGACCTCGCGTCGTGGAACGCGAAGAGGAACGCTACGCGCGTCTTGTCTTCCCTCTAGCCTGGCCGTTAATTCTCACAGGGTGAACGGGGAACGCGGTCGGCAGGCGTGCGAGAGGGGGGCAGCGTAGGAGAGGAGAGAGAGGGGGAGGGAACGCGCATGCGCTGGTGGTCATCGCGGCGTTGCGCAGGAGAGAATTTCGGCATGTCTAGCCCGCGTTTCAGAGGAAGAGTGGAAAGGGGGAGGGGAGAGGGGGAGGGGAGATGGTATGCGCATGCGCAGTAAGGGTGGTCACGCCGCACACCACCACCACCACCGGATTGAACTCCGCCATAAGATACTTCGCATCTAATAAACGAGGAATGAACGCATGGTTATGTCAAAGTAAAATGGCAGGCTCTCACGTCATTGGTTTAGCTGCTGGTGTTCTTTTAATTAAGCATACCTGAACATGTGATGGATTAATTCTATTTTTAGCCAGACGCGCAGTTTCCGTCTCTGTTCGTGTAACCCTGGGTGTCTCAGAGGCCAAGTCTCGTAAAGACTTATAAAAAATTACCCCAGGATATTAATTTCGCTGCAATACGTTTACGTCTATCCCTTAACAAAATGGTCAGTGATAGACTACACCTATGACAAACGTTTTCTTTTACTACAGATAGGAGGTTCTGCAAGAACACCCCCTCCTCTGACCATGAAATATGTCCTTTCTTTCAGTAAACACTCCGAAGACCTCCTCCTGCATCCCACGAATGATCACATTTCTAAGGAATCGCTGGACAAAATGAGGCAAGCCAGTCGTGTTTGCCTCCCGTGTCCAGGCAGAAATATCGAAGCCTACTCTGGATTTATTCCTGTAGACAGCGGTGAAGACGAGAGCTATTCTTCATACTTGTTCTTCTTGCACATTAAGTCAGAGGTAAGCCATCACGACCCTAAACTATTGAAGTTCCTTATAAGTGAATACTATGGAAGTCAGTTTTCGTGAATTTGTTGAATAGGTAGTTAGTCCCATTCTTCTCTTTTTTTGCCCTGTCAGGGAGGGGGGGGGGGGGCTGAATCAGCACCCTAGTTTCGCTAAATTTGGTGATGGATTCTAGCATCTTCACTACACAGTTTGGAGAAGCATTGCCAAGCTGTAAACACATATTATACTCGCCACAGTGGTCTAGTGGTTATGGTACTCGACTGCCGACCCGAAGGTAGCGGGATCGAATCCCGGCCGCGGCGGCCGCACTTTCGGTGGAGCTGAAAATGGTTCAGGCCCGTGTACTTAGATTTAGGTGCACGTTAAAGAACCACAAGTGGTCGAAATTCCCGGAGCCCTCAACTATGGCGTCCCTCATAACCATATCGTGGTTTTGAGACGTAAAACCCTAACAACTATTGTAACCATACATTATGGCTCCATTGACGTAGGCGGAGGAGAGCATTTGGGGGAATAGGAAAGGTTCGTATTCCTTAACAGCTCCTTGAAGGCGTTATGTCATTATAGCTTGTATATACATATATAAACAAGCATATATATACAAGGGGCTTGCCTGGTACTGCCCTGAAAGAAATAAAAATTCATTCCTTTGCAATAGCAGTGACGGGTGCCTTATAAAGACCGGATTAACTGGATATTACTCAATTTTGACAATGTGGACAGGTACTGTCTATCACATTTGAACTACCTGTTCAGAACACATTGCGGTGTCTCCACGTTTGGTTGAAGTTGTTAACTCGTCATGTTTGTTTTGCCACATACCGCGCGCGAAAAAATAATTGCCTCCTTAATACTCAGCCCAGTCGAAGGTTGTGAAACGCGTCGTGGCTTCACTTTGCTTTGCGTCGGCACTGCGGAAGTGTTGCACTAACAGGGTGCAGGGGTGCAGGGTAGTGCAACGGTCTCTTAAAAGCCGGCTTCCCTCAAACACTTGTGCATGCCGTAGCGAGATCATAGCTTGCAATTGTGAAGTGTAGCTTGACAATGGCTCGCCGCTCAGACAATACAGTAGCGGGCGATGCTAGCCCCAAGGTTGGGCCACACATGCACAGTCAGCCACAACTTAAAGAACGTGGTTACCAGCTACGGCGTTCCTGTGGGTTTTCTCGCTCCGAAAGCACGTCGTTCCAGAGCGCTCTTATATGAGCTAAGAATTGACTGTGCGTTGGTGCGCGGACGCTTATACCGTGAAGCACGTGTGGGCAGTCTGTTGTGCGCATATTGTGGCTCATGTGAAACACTTGAGCATCTTATACTAGACTGTCCCGCCCTCGTTACGCAGCGGGCATTGCTGATTAAAGAATATAAATTGCTTGAATCTAAGTGCACCCCACCTCTTTTCATTTTTCTCTCCTCCTATCTTCCTTTCCACTATCTCTCCCTTCCTTCTGAAAGAGTAGGTGGCTATTGTCAGCCTGCTCTCTCCCTCTTTCCTCTGTTTCCATGTGCATGCAAATAAAATAATAAAAATCGCATGGTCCCTTGTGCATTCACAAAAGACGACTCGAAGGTGAAACCTATCTTCTTTTTCTTCGAAGCCGATGTATTATGGAGCCTACATAAAAGGACGGCCATGTAGGCTCCCTAGATGTATTTATCCTGCCCCGCCACCCTCCGAAAGCTTTGTGCACCTAGCGTAGTTTCGCACTGCCTCCAGGATCGGAAGCACCTCATCTGCTTTTGCACTGCCTCCGTGATCAGCCCACCTGTGTCCAAGCCACGATGTCATGTGATGATGGTGTAGGCTTATGCCACAGGAGAGAAGGAACGAGACGGTTGAACTAGAATCATGAAGGAATCCATGACCAGAATCGACGCCCGCAGGGAACGCGAGCCGTGGCTTCACGTGCCACTGCGAAGTGTCGTCTTTATTTTCTTGTCTTGAGGTCGCGCGCTCTCCGGTTTTGTTTGCCGCCCAAAGAGGGCGCTACAACGGCATTATGTGGCGTTACGTCACATCACGTCACGTCAGAATTTGTGAGGTCATGATGACGTCAGAAACTTTTCTTATCTGTGACGTCATATGCTGACGTCATCAGGTGATGATGATTTTTTGCACCACTCGTCCCGACGCCGCAGCACGCGAGTCACCGCTGACGACGCGGGACGCCGATGGTCAAATTTCGTGTTTAGTGAGGCATATAAGGCTTTCGGCTTAAGTAATAATTATAACAACAGTAATAATAATAATTGCCGCTACAGCGCCGTCGTATCACGGTTAGTGAGAAGAAAGACGCCTTGGAAAAGCATGTCAAGCACCGTGTGCGTTCTGCCTTCGGTGTCGTCTAAGAAATATATCTCATCTGCGGCAAATATTTTAAGGAATCAATATATCGCCGTTTATACGACCGCCTGAGGCAGCATTCCAATAATTAAGACAAGAAAGGAGGATGGTGATTCTTGCAATCCTGCAGTCCTCCCTTTCCTGTATATCTGCACTTCTGTGCTTCGCGCTGCTCATTTTCACCATGAACATAAACCAACTCACCCACATCTCCATTCTTATTCAGTGGCAACGAAACAGCACGCGAGCTTATGGAGGCGTTTCTGATCAAAAGAAAATGTCCAGGCTGTGTCAGGGACACCTCGATTACTTATATGCCACAGAGATGAACTTACTGAAAAGCAGTTTTAAGCTTTGATATCTGTTGATATCGCAACATTGCTGCTGTCTGTGTGGTATGTGCCCGGGCATCTACTCTAAGAGACATAAATATTACATTATATATATTCAGTGGGTCAATGTTGCTCAAGTTTAACCCCGTAACACAAATTATATACTTTCATCTTGAGTAGCCATCTGTTTTGTTGTGCTAGCTGCAGTCATGTTTGAATTATCTATCACGTTTGTTTCTTCGCACAGAAAAACGCCAATAAGAAGCCTCTTCTCTTGTGGTTGCAAGGTGGACCCGGGAAGTCTGCACTCTATGGACAGTTCCTCGAGAATGGCCCTCTCGGAATGACTGTATTAGGGACTCTTTACAAGAGGCGACACACCCTTCTCAAGCAGTTTAACATCATATACCTGGACCAGCCTGTAGGAGCGGGATACAGCTTCGACAGACACGAGAAATACCCGTCGTCGCTAGAGGAAGTTTCCGTTCACCTTATGAGGTTCATGAGACGCTTCTTGAGAATTTTTCACGAGTACAAGGGCAGGGACTTTTACGTCGCGGGAGAATCCTACGGAGGTAACACCTTCCATGTATATTAGTGCAAGACGTTTGTGATGATGTACAACTTCAATCTTACAAGCAGATGTTCTTTAATTCGGAGCTGTAAATATCGGCGCATGGAAAGCTGGGCCGGTTCGTTCGTGTTGAGATGTGAAAAACCAGAGAAAACTCGAAACAAGGACGAAGAAGGCACATTAAATCACACACCGTCGCCTGCGACGGAGTGTGATTGAATGTGCTTTCTTCGATCTTGTTTTTAGTTTTCGCTGGTTTTTCGCATCTAGATGTCGGCGCACATGAAGGTTTTGTGGTGACTCATCTCATCGGCTAGAGTAATCACTAGGCTATAGCTTGATGCAAGAACCGCCTTCCTGAGTTGTAACACGTCGAACGTTTCTGCCCATTACGTAGCGAAATACTTGCGTGTAGCGGTGTATGTCCCAGAAGGCACGCTATCACCAGTGAATAGCGGGAATGTATGATTAGTCATGCGTATGTAGCCGGCGCGTTTGATCTGCAAGACAGATTTCCATGGCCCACAACTGTTGCCTCCGCAGTTACTGTACTTTGCGTGTCACTAGATTCTTTCGGGGCTCATTCAAGGGCTCAAGTCGTGACTCCGACTTTCGTACTCTCTGGTTCCTCACATTCACTGTATTACGACAAACATAATATAAAATTGGACTACGATGTTATCGCAAGTGATAACAAGTAATTTGTTCCCCTCTAGAGCCTAAGTTTCCAACAATTTAAAACAGTTTTCTTGCAGCGGGTATTTGTCATTTTATGTCTTCTTTATGTTAAAGAGCGACTTTTACGGGAAACTGGAATCATTCGGGGATTATTATTTAAGAAGTAACATTGCCTAAACGACATGACCGCGTGAACTAGCGATATATTTGCTGCCCATATAGCTTCGCAAAAGAGAAGGCAAGAAGTGTGTGAGGCTTTGAGTCTGCAAATGTCTTTTGTTTGCTCAAAGATGGCAAGTGTAAAACTCGCTAATGGATTCCTTTCAATTTCATCGTGTGCTTCATCATTTCCACGCCTTTTCTTTCCTTACAGCAAGGTCAGCGGTTGGAATGGCAAGCAGAGTATTGACCCGAACACCGGAGGAACTTCCTCTGCGCTTCATGGGTGTGATGCTTGGGGTCCCATTTCTATTCCCGTTACTGCAAATTATCAACTCAGCCGACTTCCTCTACTGTAGCGGACTACTGGATAATGGTGGCCGCGAGCTATTTTCTGGAAGGTTTTCCATGATCCAGAAGCTAGTTGCTTCGAAGCAGTGCTTAAACGCTGCCGGACTTCTGAGCAAAACAGTTTTTAACTTGGGGTTCGAGGGCGAGCAAACTTTATTTTCAAATCTCACAGGATTTCTTGACCATGCTAGCATCATAAGCCCTCAAAAACGGAGGGAAGTTGTAGCGTACTACGTTTACGCAAACAGGTGGGATTTCAAGCAGAGGATCCACGTTAATACTTCCAGGATCCTAGATGGCACGAGACTAGACTTAGCGAAGCAGCTGACGTTGAACGATTTTTTCGAGGACCAACGGGAGATATTTGAAGGCGTTCTCAACAGAACGGCCGTTCTGTTCTACACTGCTCAGCTGGACGCGTTATTTCCGGCGGTTAAAATCTACGAGTCTTTCAGGATGTTGCAGTGGCGCGGGTCCGAAATGTTCAAGGAAGCTCAACGCGTGCCTTGGTATCGAAATAACAAGCCTTCGCTGGGTCTCCTTGGCTATTTGAAGAAGGTTGACAGGCTAATGTATGCGACGGTGCTATTCGGTGGACATCGCATATCGTTGGACTGTACGGCAGCTGTGAAAGAACTCTACGACCACTTCCTGAAATTTGTAAAATCTAGGAATGAGTCGCCACCGATCTCACAGCAAAAGGTTTAATGAAGCTGCAGTGTAGGCAGTCAATGAAACTGTTACGATTGATCGACTTAGGCGTATTAATTGTATAAGACGTAATATACGTAATGATAAAAAACCACCTGTGGTGGTGTCTGAAAAGTTTGTTAAAACAAAGTTGACGAAAACCTCTTAGTGCACGTCATCACACTTTGGCACAATGCTAATAGAGCGAAATACCATCTAGAGCAGCAAAATAGCAATCGTTTGAGTAGTTGGTTCACCACAGTCATCGCAGTGAATGAGGTTGCATGCTTTCGGGAGGTTATCTGAGGGGGGCAGACGCACTCTATATTCAACAAAATGTGAGCTTCTTTTCGTTTGATGCTTAACTAACACGAGAAAAAAAATTCTTGGAGCTCTCTAATGGAAACAAAAAATGTAGTGGCAAAGAAGCCTGATCTAGTGCAGTGGTATAGCAACTCGTTGTTATCGTTACGGATTGATCATGCTTTAATATTGACTCGTGCATTTCTGTTTATACGCTGACCGCGTTTCACCGGCTCAAACCTTTACACGTTTTCGCTCGGTGCAAGCCGCGCCTTGATGTATCGGAAGGCACGGGGTTGTTATCGACGATTTCAATCAGATTGCCTGCGCAACGCGAATAGCCATGTATACGATCTAGAACTTGCAGGCGCACTAGCGATAACACTGGAATATCTGATGACGCACGCATAAAAGCCAGTGCGTCTCACCCAAGCACAGGATTTTTGTCGACCGACGACGGCGCGCACCGCTATCCTTGTTGCTTTCCTGGGAACAGGCTGGCGCAATAAGGAGTGGAATATTTGCTCCTGGTCTGCTGAAGTATTCACCGTTAAGACAACGTGGCATCTTGCCGGGGAAGTTTTCGGTGTTTATGCGCTGAACAACCCTAAAAGCAGTGATCGAAGCCCATAGCGAGACCTCGAAGGAAGCTACAACGTCATGGCGGTAGTTCGAGATAGCCGCCGGCATGTGGGATTGCGGATGAAGCACGGATAATTAACCGAAACGACCACGAAGGCAAGAAAGAACATGGTCACCTCGACATCTGCAATGTCAGCTCCAGTGCCGACTTCATGTTGCAACAACTGAGAGAGCCGCACTTTCCCTAGAGCAGTGTCGCACGATCCAGGAACCTGGCGTGAGACGTCTGGGAGGTCTTGATGTTTACCGTTTGGATACCCATGAAAACGATGCGACACGGGTACGTATGTAGTACATCTCCTTGGAATAAGCGGCGAGCACATGGTGCGAAAATCGGGTGTCCACTTTAGGAATGTGAAGCGTCTTTCGAAGTTGCTTCTTAACAAACGCTCACAAGCTGTATTGTAATCCAGAGTGCAGTTACCAAATGAGAACGTCATCATTTTAACGCAACAGATGCGCCGTCTTTGCCTCCACGCCGAGCACATGTCTGAAGACAAGTTGATTTTTTGGCGTTCGAAGTGTTAAGCAAGAGTTTTTCGCCGGAATGCTATGCGACCCATGCGTCGCACAGCATTCCGCAAGCTAACACTATGGCGTAATTTGTCACCGAAGCAACGGCGATTGAAAAGACGCTCGGAATGCGTACCGGATAGAGCAATAACCGTACGACCGTGCCGCAATCCGATATACGTCTGCCCACCGTACGAGTACACGTCGCTGGATGGTAGATAGGTAAGACTATAAATTTCACCCCTTTGGGGCATTTCGCCTGCGCCCTGCTGAAGCTTTCTTTTTTTTTTTGCGCCGTCGGAGCGGGTGTGTCACGCCGCATGAGCAGTGGAGATTCATATTGGTATAAAGACATGCGGGCGCACTGCCGCTGGCCTTCTTAAAGGGCTCCTAAAAAAGGGCCTCTGCAAATACACATAACGAGCGCGTTATTCTGTCCTGGCATTTCCCGTCTTTTGGGTGCAATTAGTGACGCCAGCAGTGTGTTCACGCACGTCATGAGGAAGTAAACTCTCGATTGGGCCACACAAGGGATATCAGTTGTGAATTGTCTCCTACAGCGTTTCCAGTGCCGCCCAATGTGCTGAACGCCACTGGAGGCACTGAAAACGCTGTTCCTTTTTTCATTTGGGATAAGGAAAAACAGCAATAGTTAAGAAAAATCAGTTATACAGAGTAAAATAACTAAAACACATGACGTTACAATCTTTTTTCTCAGCATGCGTAAGATACCAAAAACTGCCTACATTGTTGTGAATATTTATATCTGTGCGAGCTGTGTGTTATAATAATGTTAATTACGGACTACGTAGGACTGTGTACTTTGAAGGGAAGATTTAATTGGCAGTGGGTCTCTTAGCAGCTTATCAGATGCTGACGCAGTAATGTTGACATTGAATTTTCTGGTGGAATTTCGTGATGTGGTTCATGAACTGACAGCGAAATCATTAAAGATACGCAACATGCAGTCTGGTTTGCGTAAATTTTTATTGAAGGTTTTCTGATATATATATACATTAACAACCTGAACGCTTTGTCCTACTCAGATAATTGCAAGAAAACATCAAATAGTCAATTAAATGCTTTACTTGGTGTCACAAAGGATGTAGTGATATCTGATGCCTTTCTGGCTCATGTGTATCATTTTATATTTTGGAGATTCGGACGATTAGTCACTCTGCGGTTATGGACCAAATGAAACGTTAATATTGAGATGCAGGAGCACGATTAGAACGATGACTGGAGGTCCATATCATTACGCATGAAGAAAGGCCTTAACTTGTCGATACTGCAGGAAAATCTTATACAAAGGACAGATGTGGTTCTGCTATGTTGTGGCGAGATGATACAGATCTATGGACGAGAAAATTTGCCGAATGTTTATTCTCGTAGCGACAAGAAGAAAGCGGCGTCATTGCGGCGTAGACAAGAGGGTTTAAAGACGAAGCTAAAAGATTACAGTCAACCTTGTGAATTGGTGACTTATAAAGTCTTAGTAGACAAATCATCACAGCTATCGGTATGTGCTTGTAGCAATCTATAAGGTTGCGACGGCTGTTTAGCATGCGGTCACTTCAGTAGTTGTTGGTGTAGGCTGATCGCGAGAAGTGAGGAAGCGACGATACAACTCGCTGACAGCAAACGAGCGATCCAGAGAAATGTAGTGACCTCCGAAGAGCACGTTTGCGTATATGAGTGCGCCGGCAGTCCTCTCGTAACCAAGGAGCTCGAGCGACGTATCATTTTCTCGGTGCCAGAACACGCGCTCCGCTTTATTGAACATCTCAGCACCACGCCACTGCAGTGTTCTGAAACATTGTTCGATATTCATTTCCGGAAAGACGGCATCAAACTGCCCGGTGTAAAAGAGGACACGCGTCCTATTGAATACATACTCTACTTCATTCCGGTGGTCTTGGAAGAAGTCGCTTGCAGCCAGCGCCCATACCACTTCACGTCTCATGCCATCGAGTACCCTGGAGGAGCTGACATGAATTCTGTTCTTGAATAGGGAACTGTTTGCGTATTCGTAATATGCAGCAACTTCTTCGTACCTTTCGCTTCTTGCGATACTACCGTGGTGCTTAAAGCCAGTTAGGTTTTGAAATAAGGTTAATGCACCACTGCTGCCAAAGTTCATGACGGTGCGGCCGAGTAGCGCAGCAGCAGCGGTATAATTTCCGTCCTGTACAAGCTTCCTAATTTTCGCGAACTGCTCACTGAAGGAATTTCGTCCAGCAGCGTTAAGTAATCCAGAGGAGAAGAGATAATTGGTGGAGGTCGATTATATCGAGCAGCGGAAACAGAAATCCGACGCCAAGCATCACCCCTTTCAGTTTAAGCGGAACTGTGGGTGTTTCTTTCTTCAGCAATTTGCTCGCCACTCCAACAGCGAACCTTGCTGCAAAACAAAGAAACAACAAAGGCAGAATTAGCGGTGAAAGACAAGACCACCATAAAACGAAAGTTAACTCTGTAATAATGCTTAACAAAAACCACCAGCGATACACATTTTATCACATAATATAGTTGTTATAATTTGATGTATTGCACTGTAAAATATTTCTCATGTGCTAAAGGATGGGGATTGTGTCATTAATATGCACAATGCGCAGCTTTTAGCTAGAGCCTTTATTTTTTCATGCGCACTTTCTGAACGGGGCAGTTAATATTTGTTTGCTTGAATGGGACCGTGCAAATGGTGCAATTTGGAATCGAGAATTAAAGTTAACGTGACATTTGTTTTTCTTTTTATGGCCAGAATAACCTCACGAAGGTCCCTCTGTCCCCTGAGTAATGTGAACACAAGTGGCTACCACTCTATAAAAGCAAATATCATTTGAGTGGAATCAGTAGTTTCTGTTTGCTTACTTTTAATATTATATTAAAAAAGAGCGTAATTATGAATGTGCCCCGTCGTAATACTATATATCCATCTGTGTTTGTACAGGAAGAAGTCACTTTCCATAATGAATATATGATAATATACATAAAGTTACACAGGAAAGGCATATGGAGCGTACAGTTTTTTTAAGGACGGGGGGGGGGGGGGGCGGAGGGGGTGTCGTGAAATCGGCCATATATTCTCATAACGGAATGCGCATAATTATGAGATTGACGGATGCGTTACCTCCGTATGACTCTCCAGCGATGTAAAAGTCCCTGCCGACGTACTCGGGAAATAGTCTTGCAAATCGACGCATGAACCACATGATGTCGATAGATGCATTTTCTAGCTTGCTTGTATAATTTTTACCGTCGTTGAAACTATACCCCGAACCGGTCGGCTGATCCAAATATACGATATCCGTGTAATTTAGGATTGTATGGTTCCTGTAAAAGAGGTCGCCGTTGGCGGCAATACCGAGTGGTCCGTTCTCAAGGAACTGCCCAAAGAGCGAGGATTTTCCGGGACCACCTTGTAGCCATAGAAGAAGGGGTTTGTTACCCGCATTCTCCTGCGCAGAGAAAGCATGTTTTTTGTAGAATGTGCGAGCATAAATAAGGGAGTAGAATAATAATGATCAACTCATGAACTGCTCTTTCAGGTGTAAAAATTTCAATGAAGCAGTTGTACAGCGTATTAAAGGTATACTAAATTGAAACAATGAATTGGTTTAGACTGATAAATAGCACTCTCAAAACTGCAATGGCGTTAATTTCGCTATCATAGCTTTATTAGTACTGAACAAAATCTAAGTCAAAATTGCATTTTTAAATTTCGCGCCGAAATCCCCGCCCGTGACGTCATAGATTTCAATATGTATTTTTCTGTGTTTTCCTGGCACAACGAAATTCCCTGAAACTTGGTATGCTAAATGTCTGGTCCCCTCAGAGGGCAAC
The DNA here is from genome assembly GCF_013339695.2 of Rhipicephalus sanguineus. NCBI lineage: Eukaryota > Metazoa > Arthropoda > Arachnida > Ixodida > Ixodidae > Rhipicephalus > Rhipicephalus sanguineus. Next base: position 67,812,903 of record NC_051185.1, on the reverse strand, counting down.
GTACTTCATATTTACTGACTAGGAATACGTAGGTCTTAGTAGCCGTCAAAATGTGTGACGTCACGGTGATTGGTGCGGGAACTTGTTTTTTTGCGTGTTTTCTTGCTTATCAAGCGTCTTCTTGTGACAAGCGTAGTGATTTTGGTATTGTGAAAGAGTGATTTACTTGTACGAGAAAAATCGTTTTTCTCTTTGGTATCCCTTCAATAAATATACACGTAAGTACTTCCCGCAGTGATAACGGCTTTGCATTTAATTCTTCCACAAATGCAAAGGAAGCGCTTGTAGTTTGAGAAAGTACGACATGTGTAAGCGCTTGCGCACAGTGACACTAGTATTGTGAACATGCTATGGACCAATGATCGATGCTGCATGCAGACTGAGCACGTGAAGGCACTGGAAACCCGAGTCGAGTAGAATGCAGATGTCTTTTGGCTTTCAATTTAACGCGATAGCGTTAAAGAGCCTGTTTCGCAAAAATTCAGGTATCGGTGTTGGCGTCCTTGGTTGTAAACTAGAACTCCCGATAGATTCAGATAATAAAAATCATGGATCCGAACAGCATTCTAACCCAGGCCTTCTCCGTGGCAAACAGGAGTTCTACCACAACGTCACGCCACTGCTTGCAAATACTACGGAAAAACCCCTATAAAGGCGTCATGTAGTGCAAGGAGCCGCGTTATCACATGTAATTTTACGGGGCAGAAGGGCACCACGCGCCACACCGTGTGAATTGCGCAACGAGAGATGCTGTAAAGTCTCACCCATTACAAGGCGCGCAGACATACTTAATCATCAGCAGTAGTAAGAGCATCTACAAAGGGAGCAGCTGCGTAGGTGTGCGTACAGCCTCACATACGCGTATTGGGTGCTTCGCTCATTCGCAAAAGTACGAATTATGGCGTAGTGGGCACTCCGCAACTCTACTTGCAGTAGTCATTCTGCGATAGCATAAAATGGCGAATGTTACGCGCACACAAGTTTTTTACAGCGAAAGCTGTTATGAGATCACTTCACCGGCCGTTTTTGGCGCCGTAGTTGTCCGCCGCCGCCGCCGCCGCCGCCGCCGGTGTCCGTAACCAGTATCGCTCGAAATAAGAAAAAAATTCCAGGATGGAACGAGGTTCGAACCTGGGCCCTCTGCGTGGGAGCCCAGTATTCAACCTCTGAGCCATGCCGGTTTTTTTTTCTTTATTACCGGTTTCATAACACGGCACAGGAATAAAAGCAGAAAATACAACAATAGACACAACTGAAGCAATGTCAAAGCAGTGCACACCTATGATTAGTTACATGCCTAAAATTCCTTTAGGTAAGCCAGGGGCTCAACCCTGGAAAGCCAGTCAGGGACAAAGTCTTGTTGTTTGAGTACATCAACATATTCACAAATGCTTTCGCGAAAAAGCACGCGTGCAGGTCTCCTGTCAGGGTCGCAGTTGAAACCGGCCATCCTAGCCCGCCATAGACAATGGAGGCCAAGAAGCATTATTAAATTGAAAGGCAGTCCATCCTCATTTTCTATTGGTAAAAATCTTATTCCAAGTGAATGCAAGGGAAGTTCTTTTTTGAGCGTTCTCTGTAAAACGTCCCAGAAATAAACCCCTTCCCAACAATGCAAAAATACATGATCTATTGTTTCTGGCTTTCTGCAGATAAAACAATCGGAACCCCACGGCATATAAACACCTCGCTCTTCTAAGAAGGTCCGAACCGGCAGGGTGCCCGAATGTAACTTAAAGAAAAAGGTTTGTGCGCTCGCCTGAATTTGCATTTTCTTAACACGTTTGAGAACATCGTTACCCTTGCCCCCACTATTTATTACCCTATACATAGGTACCGGAAAAATCATGTCGCATATGTCTTTATGCAGTTTCTTTCGACCGACTGAAAACAGGTATTCACTTGAAAACCTAACTGACAAAAAGCGGACACTGTCCACAACTTCCTTAAAGAAACCTCGCGTGACTCCGGGCATGCTTGCGGTGCTAACAACAAAGTTAGGCAACACACGACAAAGGCGCAACTGGCATACTGTTCTCAAGAAGGGGTCTCGAACATCCCGAAAGAAAATAAAGCGATTAACAAGTTGCCGCACAAATAGATGCGACAGGCGGAGTCCACCCTCTTTTACTCTTCTGAACAGATTCGTCCTACTACACCTTTCCCAAGAGGAGCCCCATACAAACACAGCGAATATCCTATGAAGCTTTTGCACATTCACTCGTGTACAATACAAGACCTGCATCACATACCATAATTTGCTCATGAAAAATATGTTGCACACAGTGGCTCTAGCAAACATTGAGAGACAGGTGCCGTTCCATCGCGCTGTTCTTTCACGCGTTTGTTTTATTTGTTCAGTCCAGTATTCATTGGTGTCTTTGTAGTGTTCGAAAGGCACACCTAGGTACTTTACTGGATGTTTAAACCACCGAACGTTAGCATAAATATCTGGGGTTGATGACCATTCTCCGTGCCATAGTCCGAGACACTTTCCCCAATTCACCCGACTTCCTGTAATTTCTCCAAACTTTTTAACAACGGCAACTGTCTCTTGTACGCTTTCTCTGGTAGTACAACACACTGCTACATCGTCAGCATATGCCAAAACTTTTACTTCTGTATCAAGCAGTCTGAAACCGCGAATGGCATTGTTATGTATTATGGCCAAGCATAAGCTCTCAATGTACAGTGCAAACAAGAGTGGGCTTGCTGGGCAGCCCTGGCGTACAGAACGTTCCAGCTTAATCGGAGACCCCGGGATCTTGTTAATAATTAACCGCGTAGTACATTTCTTATACGCCAGGACTACTCCTTCGGTAATCACCGATCCAACATTAACATGTTCGAGTATGGCGAATAACACATCGTGCGGTACACAGTAAAAAGCCTTCTCTAAATCAAGCTGGAGGATTGCAACAGCAGAACGAAAAGCATCACAACACTCAAGGACACAGCGCATCCTGTGTGTGTTCGTTAATATTGAGCGCCCCTTGATGCCACATGTTTGGTGCTCACCAACTAATTCTGTAATGACTGACTGTAATCTGCCTGCCAATGCTTGAAACTGCTTTGCGAAAAGGTCCTATACAGGCTTCATGTCGGGAAGGATCCGCATTAACATGTGCAATATAGCGTGGTAGAAGAGTAAAATAAGCACCAAGCGTCGCACAACGCGAATTCTGTAACCAGGCGTCACACAATGCGAATTGCGCAACGAGTAGGTTGTTGAATGCTTCCAACCCATTACAAAGGCTTCTGCCATAATTCTTCGTCGTCATCAGGCACAGCATCAACAAAGTGCGCATAATGCCTTACATGCGTTTAGCAGGTACGACGGCTCTCCGTAGAATGTCGAAATATGGCACAGAGCCTGCTGCCCTACTTCTCAAAAATTACAATGATTTATAGCGTAGTGGGTTCCTCGCAAGTGCACTTGTATTGGTTGCCAAGGAAGCCCATAAGCGCATGATCCATTTCCTCGGGGTCTCAGTAAAATTACAATGAGTTAGAGCGTAGTGGGTTCCTCGCAAGTGCACTTGCATTGGTGACCAAGGAAGCCCATAAGCACATGATCCGTTTCGTCGGGGTCTCAGTAAAATTAAAATGATTTATAGCATAGTGGGTTCCTCGCAAGTGCACTTGTATTGGTTGCCAAGGAAGCCCATAAGCGCATGGTCCATTTCCTCGGGGTCTCAGTAAAGTTCTTCTCCCCCGCCCCCGTCTCTCTCCCACGTCAACGTATGTTATATAGCATGACAGCAGAGGGAAATAGCGACCGGGCGTCACCCAATGCAAAAACATGACTGGTGGGCCGTTTAAAGCTTCCAACCCATTACAAACGGCTGAGCCATAATTCTTCATCGTCATCAGTCGTCGCGTCAACAAAGTGCACATAATGCCTTACAGAGGTGTGGCTGGTGCCTCGCTTCTCCGCAGAATGACGAATAATGGCTTAGTAGGTACTTCCCAACTTCACAAAAATTATGATTTATGGCGTAGTGGGTACCTTTCTGGTGTACTTGTATTGTAGCCCCAAGAGAGCTTTGAACGGGCTCTAGAAACGCCGCTCTTCCAGCTTTCGCTGTGACTGTGCTGCGATTTCAGCGCAGGCCTGGCGTTTTTTTGTTTGCAGCATTGATGGTTCACTTGGGACATATTTGAAGGCGATAACGTCACGTCACACAAGCGCCTAGCCACGCAGCACATTTTCTAATCATGCATGCTTTCTTCATATTTTCTGCTTTGAGCCCAAAAAAGCTAAAACCATAGTCGCTGTCACCAAGGGGAATTCCTCATGTACGTAAGTAATAAAGAACAGCGCTTGTAACTTCATTTGAGATTTCGCTTTTAAACAGTGCTTTAAAAGCAGACCATGGAGGATTTTTAATAGCTAACCTAAATTAATAGTAAGAACACTAATTTTCTTCAGTTGAAGTGGCTAATACTTGACTGCCTATTGCCCATTGGAAGCGCACATGTGGATATTTTTAAGCTCGGCCAAGGTTACCCGAAAACCACTGCTCCTGTATTATCGGTTCCGTTGAAGAATTGCCCAGTTCTTGTTTAAATATTTACTTTTCCTTACGCTTTCTCTATTTATTTATTATTTTTTGTCGGCTAAGAATAATCGGGAGCACATCTGTTGTGGCTACTGCAATGGCAGTGAAGGTTCCGAGAAATAAATGCTACATACATCACCTCGGCTGCTATGCGCCGTTATTGTAACCGGCTTGGCGGACGACGGTTACGGCAGGTATTGTCGAAGGTTTTATGATTGTTTGAGAAAACATTTTTCGGACAGCTACGAACAAGGGGTGCGAAGACTGAGGTAAGAGCGGAGCTGGTGGCGTTCCCCTCCTCATTTCCCTCCTCCTCACACTCACTTTCCCACCCCTTGTTATACTATACTATACATGGATATACTCTGCTGCAACCTCTCTCCTGCTTCTCTCCCTACTCTGCACACTCACTTCCCTTGCCCACCTCCTTACTATACCGTACTACACGTGGCTACGGTATGCCTTATCTTTCTCTCTTCCTCTTTCTTTCTCTATTTGTTTGTCTCTCTAACTTGCTCCGTTTTGTTTTCTATCGCTTCATTTGTGTCTTTCTTCCCGTTCTTTCTCTGTATTTCTCTTTCTTTCCATCTCTTCCGTTCTCTCTCTCTTTCGTTCTCTGAAAGTACACGTTCTCTCGCCCATCCGAGTTATTGCATCCCACGCCGGACAAATCAGCGCACGTCTTCTGGGAGCGTATAAGAAGATCAAGAAGAGGACGAAGAGAGCGCGCGTCGGCCGAGCAACGCACTAGAAGGCAGAGGCCGATCATGATGATCATACTTTTTGTCCACTATGCACGGTCTAACCTCCCGGTTAAACAAGTCTGCTGTTAAAACTATTGCAATTTGGTTGGTGAATTATCAATCACGGAGGTGCGGGCCTTGTCCACGCTAAGCAATGAGACAGGCTTGAATTTGGTGTTGTTGCTTCTTGATTTAAACGAGAATTCCATGAATATCTTGTTGTCGGGGCACATATATCAGTATTCAACATTTTACGAGCAATACCTGATGTAAAAGCATACTTGTAATTCGAACAACAATGAATTTTATTAACTACTGATAAGAAGCTTGCCTGTGACTTTAAGTGTAGGAAAAACAAGAACGAAGAGTTGCCGCGTCTGTCAACATTGATGAATCCAGAGTACGCTTCCACGTTCTCGCAAGGTTGAGGCAAGCACACCCTGCTCTTATTCCTCTTTTCGGCCAGTAGGTCTTTTGACCGAAAGTCACGTTGTGTAAAAATCAGATCACCAACATCAGCGTACTGTTCTCTGAAAAAGAGCGTTGAATTGAAAGTTAGCTACGTACTTTCCGTTGTTCCTGTCTTTTCGCTACGTATGCAAGAGCTCATACTTATAGACCGTTGAGAATGGGCTAGTGAATTTTTACCGTGCCGTAGCCAGTGAACTCACTACCCTCTCCTGTGTTGTTGCTAAATTACCTCTGATGATACCAAGGTATTGAGTAGAATGACTGCCTTATATATGAGAAGGGGTGTGAGAAATGGCGGGCATCTAAGCTATGGGAATTTGCTGGGTGGAGGTGGAGTGCAGGGGGACAGCTCACCTCTACTTAAAGAAGTACTAAAACGAATTTTTAATTTTTTCGGGTTGTCGCTCTAAATAAAAACACAGGTGTCGAGCGTCGTGATGCTTGGAAATGCATTGAATATATTTCTAATACCGATACCTTAGAAAAGCGCCTTCGGTTTCGGTATCGAGAGGGCGGCTTCGCAGTGACGTGTCAACACAAGACCGACGTCACGGGAAGACTGCAACTCGAGAAATGCTAGCACCAGCTCTGTCACTTGCGGTCCGTCGCACGTGGTTCACGTAAACAACGATGAGTGAATTGTCGTCCATCGACTCCGACAGCGATTTCTGCGATTAAGGCTGCATGCTGGACGCAGACTTCGCAAACCCAGTCAACTGTGTTCACTCGTCGTGATAATATTCATCGCGATGAGGCTGGCTTGCAGATGCTGGTCGATGAAAACTTTAAAGTCAAAGTAAACTATTTTATACGTGTTATCTGGCGCCGGTGTGTGGAGAGCGTTGGCATAGCGCATAACATGGAAACGAAAAATGTCCTTTTCGAGTGCCCCAGAATCGTGTCAGTATTCCTTTAAAGGTACCTCATTCAATCGTAGGGAATATTTTTTGCATTTATTCATTTTGTGTACACCTTTCTTCTTGCGAACCTTTCTTCTTGCTATTTAACATTTGGCGCTCAGTTTTACATTCTGAGACCCTCGAACCGCGTCTTTTGTCTTAAACAACAGCATTATTTTATTAACAGGAGTGAGCAGAAAGACTTCTGCATTACTGTGTCACTTCTTTCAATGCCAGTATACTGTGCGGGTATGCGCTATTTCGATATATTTTGTCTACTACATGGGTGGTATAGTAATGTTTGTGCAGCAAATGCATGGTATTTGTATCCTTAATATTGCCTTTCACCGCTGTTGAGCATTCTGGTACAGAAAAGTATAAATATTTGCAGTGGAACCGATTGTATCATTGTGTGCACCTGAAAACGCTACCTTTATTTACTTGTGCAGTGACTTCCGGATGAAAGACAACTGCATCACCGTAAAGGCCGATTAAACAAAACAATATTTACTGTTTGGCCACCCATTGATACAATGTACGCGGTACAGGTACGCGGCTTTAACCGAGGAAACCGACCCTAGCGTTGACGCAATGGATGATAATCTGACTAGTATCATTAAGGAGTGTGCAGTGGAAGTCGGGGGTACAGTCGTTAGACAGGACACTGGTAAGCTATCCCAAGAGACGAAAAACCTCATTAAGAAACGTCAAGCTATGAAAGCCTCAAATGCAGCAGACAAAATAGAGCTGGCGGAGCATTCGAAGTTGATCAATAGGCGTAAAGTAGCCGACATAAGAAAGTATAATATGGAAAGAATTGAGCATGCTCTAAAGAACGGAAGAAGCCTCAAAGCTACGAAGACAAAACTGTGCATAGGCAAAAATCAGATGTATGCATTAAGGGACAAAGATGGCAAGGTCACAACCAATATGGATAGAATAGTTGAGGTAGCGGAAGAGTTCTACAGAGATTTGTACAGCAGCCGAGACAGTCAGGATGATAACGTAAGAAGCAGTATTATCCCAGAGGAATCTGACATCCCACCAGTATTAACAGGAGAAGTAAAGAAAGCCCTAAAGGGAATGCAAAGAGGCAAAGCCGCTGGTGAGGATCAGGTAACATCAGACCCGTTGAAAGACGGTGGAGAGATTATGTTAGAGAAACCGGCCACCCTGTATACGAAGTGTCTCTCGACAGGGAGGATACCAGAATCTTGGAAGAATGCCAACATCATCTTGATCCATAAGAAAGGGGACGTCAAGGACCTGAAAAATTACAGGCCCATCAGCTTACTGTCCGTTGTCTACAAACTATTCACAAAAGTAATTGCTAACAGAATTAATACGACATTAGAGTTTAATCAACCAAGGGACCAGGCAGGATTTCGTACAGGCTTCTCAACAATAGACCATATTCATACTATCAATCAGGTGATAGAGAAATGCGCGGAATACAACCAACCCCTATACATAGCCTTCATAGATTACGAGAAGGCATTTGATTCGGTGGAGACATCAGCAGTCATGCAGGCACTGCGGAATCAGGGCATCGACGAAGCCTATATAAACATAATGGAAGAAATCTACAGCGCATCCACAGCCACTATAGTCCTTCATAAAGAAAGCGACAGAATCCCAATAAAGAAGGGCGTACGACAGGGAGACACGATCTCTCCAATGCTATTCACCGCGTGTTTACAGGAGGTTTTCAGGGCACTAGATTGGGAAGAATTAGGGATAAGAGTTAATGGAGAGTATCTCAGTAACCTGCGATTCGCTGATGACATTGCATTGATGAGTAACGCGGGAGACGAATTACAGCTCATGATTACTGAACTGGATACGGAAAGTAGAAGAGTAGGTCTGAAAATTAATATGCATAAAACTAAAGTAATGTGGAACAATCTTGGCAGAGAACAGCGCTTTGCGATAGGTGGCGAGACGCTGGAAGTTGTAAAGGAATGCGTCTACTTAGGACAGGTAGTAACCGCGGAGCCGAACCATGAGAGTGAAATAACTAGAAGAATAAGGATGGGATGGGGCTCATTCGGCAAGCATTCTCAAATCATGAATGGTAGTCTACCACTATCCCTCAAGAGGAAGGTATATAACAGCTGAATCTTACCGGTACTTACCTACGGAGCAGAAACCTGGAGACTTACAAAGAGGGTTCAACTTAAATTGAGGACGACGCAGCGAGCGATGGAAAGGAAAATGATAGGTGTAACCTTAAGAGACAGGAAGAGAGCAGAGTGGGTCAGGGAACAAACGGGGATTAAGGATATCATAGTTGAAATTAAGAAGAAGAAATGGATATGGGCCGGGCACGTAGCACGCCGGCAGGATAACCGGTGGTCATTATGGGTAACTGACTGGATTCCAAGAGAGGGCAAACGCGTGAGGGGAAGACAGAAAATGAGGTGGGTAGATGAGATTAAGAAGTTTGTAGGTATAACGTGGCAGCAGAAAGCACAGGACCGGGTTGATTGGCGGAACATGGGAGAGGCCTTTGCCCTGCAGTGGGCGTAGACAGGCTGATGATGATGATGATACAATGTGTTAGAGCTTGGGTAATGAGAACTGAGATGTCTGTAAACTCCAGTTGAATGAAACATCTGAAACTGTCATTTACTTCTCCTTCGTGTAGAACAGGAAATGTCCGGTAAACATGTCAAATGTGGATTCTATAAACCATGAAGAAATCGCAAATCATCAGGAAATTGTGGACAAGCTAACGGAACAAAAGAAAAGACTAAATGTTGTAAGGGTGGTTCCGACGCGAGACATTAAAAAGTCTCAGTTTCACCGTAAGGGTGATGAAATCAATGCGATAGCGACACACTGGAACGTTATACGAAGTAAGACTAGCAGCTGACTCTGAAGCATCCAACCTGGCGTGACTCAACAAAACGCAAGCGTAATGAAACGTGGCCGCTGCGGCGAGCGGAGCGACTTTCGTGCTCTGTATCGCTTCGTCGTCGTGAACAAAGCTGTGAGAACAGCACATACACAGTACGTATGGTCTTGTCTTCTGATCTCTGGCAAGATTAAGTGCGTGTGACTGCGCCCGGCCGGAGCTTCTACTAGAGCTGCGCAACTGCCCCCTTACCCCCTCCCCATGGGGCCTCCATAAGACTTTCGCACTAGGAAAGACGGTCGGCAGTGGCACACTTTTACTACGATCGTCGGTGGATCGCACATAGAATATTTGACGTGTGGGGGGGTGTTATGGATTTGGATTTTATATGGAATTTCACGGCGTCACCGATGCCAACGCCTACGGCAAGAACGCGCCGGGAGAGTCTATATAATTACTATCGCAATAAAAATGGTTGAAATCTATGGGGTACATTTTAGCGCAAACTGTGAAAGAAAGCACGGGAAAAGAGTAGAGGAAAGCAGAAAGGTCGAGCGCTAAACTTCAACTGTTTATTCGAAAGGTGAGGCCAACAACAAATAAACATGTGCGCATGCGTGCGCCAGTAAGGGAAGAAATCACACTTTCATATCAAATAGTTGCATCTCGTTTTGGAACAGACAAACAGACGTATCACTGATACAACTCGTGCCTCTCTTCTTAATGTGGAACGCCTCCAATATCTCTCGCGCTGATGTATCACTGCTCCTGCCTGTTATCTGGATCTCACGAAGCAGAGGCTCACAATTGCAGGCTACGCAATGCGCAGGCAAGTGCGCGTTTCATTCATTCTTTAAGGATAATTCATGCTCCCGTGCTCGGTCGTTGACACATCGCCCCGTTTGGCCCACGTACGTCTTTTTTAATCAGTTTAAAGACTAACCATGCTTTTACATTTGACGAGTGCTTTAGTGAAGTTTTAGCCGCCTTTCGGCTGCATGGGAAGGGCATGCTCTTTACACATGAATCCCCTTTCTGTAACACTCTCCAGTTTTTAGATCTGTTATTAACCTTTGACGAAAACCATGTTTGTTGCCAGTACAGCCCAAGTGCACAGAAAGAGATGCTCCCGTACGATTCTGCCCACTCGAAGTTAGTAAAAAGAGCTATCGCTACCAACTGCCTTGAGTCCGCCCTTATGAAGTCGTGTCCTCACGCCATGCAGGTTAGTTTTGAGAACCAATTGGCAAGGCTATATGCAGCCGGCTTCCCGAGCTCGGTCGTAGTGGCCGTTTCGAAAACCCTTCTTCAGAAGGTGAAGGGCATAAAAAGGAAAACGCCTAGCCCTGTGCAAAAAGGAAGCAAGCCCGCAGTGGTCCCGTACGTCCACCAACTTTCCGACGACCTCAAGAAGGTTGCCAATAGATACGGTGTGCCTGTAGCATGCTTGTTCATGCTTGTAGTGCGCTACCGGTGGACACGGACCAAGAAACAAGGAAAAACAACACAAGATGATGCGCGAACTCACAACTACTTTATTTCGATAACGTACACCCTTATGTACGTACAAGAAAGAAGGCACACTAAATGACGAGGGGGGGGGGGGAGAGGATTCAGTGATGAGGCAGTATAACACAAAAAACAAAAAACAAGAAAAAAAAATATATATCATGGCTTTAAACAGTGTCACCGAAACGTGTCAGGAGATTACGCGTGCGGTATTACGGTTTCCTTCAAAAAGTTAATTTCTGTTTGAGAAAGGGCGATCGAGGGTGTGCTAACGCACCCTTCGCTGATGTGCATGTAAAATGCTTCGGTGATTTCCCTCTCTGTCTGGTCGAAAGATCGTGCCAAAACTTTTGTGTCAGGGAACATTGCCTTGCATTTACATTCTGCGCAGTGGGAAGCCAAATGACCAGGGTGTGTCAACAGCGATACAGCGTAATTATGCTCTTTTAGTCGCTCATTAATGCACCGCAGAATGTAAATGCAAGGCGATGTTCCCTGACACAAAAGTTTTGGTACGATCTTTCGACCAGACAGAGAGGGAAATCACCGAAGCATTTTACATGCACATCAGCGAAGGGTGCGGTAGCACACCCTCGATCGCCCATTCTCAAACAGAAATTAACTTTTTGAAGGAAACCGTATTACCGCACGCGTAATCTCCTGACACGTTTGGTGACACTGTTTAAAGCCATGATATGTATGTTTTTTTCTTGTTTTTTGTTTTTTGTGTTATACTGCCTCATCACTGAATCCCCTCCCCCCCCCCCTCGTCATTTAGTGTGCCTTCTTTCTTGTACGTACATAAGGCTGTACGTTATCGAAATAAAGTAGTTGTGAGTTCGCGCATCATCTTGTGTTGTTCTTCCTTGTTTCTTGGTCCGTGTCCACCGGTAGCGCACTACAAGCATGAATACGTACCAACTAGCCCCTGTTGCCGCCCTATCAGCATGTGCCTGTAGCCTTCTCGGCTCCACGCTAATTGGCCGGACTGTGTCCGCGAATTAGCCGCGTTGACAGAAAGTTCGGTTGCCAGAAGAAGCACACCAGACCTTATGTGAAATGCACGACCGGCGTTGTATATGAGATACCGCTGTCGTGTGGGAAGACGTACGTGGGCCAAACTGGGCGATGTGTCAACGACCGAGCACGGGAGCATGAATTATCCTTAAAGAATAAAGGAAACGCACACTTGCCTGCGCATTGCGTAGCCTGCAATTGTGAGCCTCTGCTTCGTGAGATCCAGATAACAGGCAGGAGCAGTGACACATTAGCGCGAGAGTTATTGGAGGCGTTCCACATTAAGAAGAGAGGCAGGAGTTGTATCAGTGATACGTCTGTTTGTCTGTTCCAAAACGAGATGCAACTATTTGATATGAAAGTGTGATTTTTTCCCTTACTGGCGCACGCATGCGCACATTGTTATTTGTTGTTCGCTTTACCTTTCGAATAAACAGTTGAAGTTTAGCGCTCGACCTTTCTGCTTTCCTCTACTCTTTTCCCGTGCTTTCTTTCACAGTTTGCGCTAAAATGTACCCCATAGATTTCAACTAACTCGCCCAGCAACAAGTCTTACTCAAAAATGACTGAAGTTCGTGGTGAAGGCTGTAAATTTTGTGCACGAATACATATGGAAGCACTGCAATGTTTTCGTACGGAACAATGGTCGAATAGTGTAGAATTCTGCCGTATTTTGTATTCCTGACTAGATCTCCATGATTTGGCGAAATCTTATGAGCCATGCCCACGGCACCTATGTGTCCCGTGATGCAACAGGAGTCACGAAAACGCCTCATCGCATAAATCACTACATATGCACCATTAGGTTTAACATAAGACAATAAACTACTATTATGATACTGCACCTCACAGGCGTATAGTCCTTCGCCATTGGCCAGAGATGTTTGGTCAACGTCACAAAACCGTGAAAATTCACGACGTCAAGATCACGTGCACGCACTTAACAGCCCATTTATATGCCGACCAAATCCTACACTTTCGGGGTTAGCAGGACGGCGCTCCCGTGCAAATGGAATAGAAGCTGGGTGTCTGCCGATCATTTTGGCGCGGTTGCTCGTAGCTGCGGGTAAATATGAATTTATTTCCGTGTAACTATTATTTCAGTGCTGTTATAACGCCGTCAAGCCGCCTTCGGGCACTCTTATTTGATGAAGATTGGTTTTTTTGAACGACTTGCTGCAAGCTGCCGCGATCGCTGGAAGCACGGTAAGCAGTAAGCAGGAGAAACAGTCGCACACCGAGGCGTTAACCTGATCACCCACTTTAGTTCGGTGAGCTCAGTCCAATTAAACCCTCGCCACTTGGGCGCGCTACTTGTCAAGACTATTCGTCTTCCAAGAAAGACACGGAGATTTCCGGCAAGCTAAAAGGGGATTTGATTGGGCTCTTTGGAAAATGTTGCTGGTTTCCACCCGTGTTTGCGTTGCCGTTGACGCAATCTTGACATCAGGCAGAACCGAACGATATCCGGACAGGCATATGAAAATGCTTCACTGGCAAGAAAAGCATATGATAATCTGCTGCGTCGTTCTTCTGTCGCGGAGCGTGCAATGTTATTGGGAATTGTTGCGGTACAAAAAAAACATTTTATAAAATAATCTAGAACATTAGAAGCATAGCGCAGTGCAGTGCATTGTTACACGGGATTAAATAAAACACTTTGCTGCATTTGGAGTAACGGGATTCGTGGTATTTTTTCTGCTTGAATGATGCTTTATATAAGCCAATCACTGTTTCTATATCATCAATTTCATTCTGAGAACACCCTACTCACCCATGTGTTAAAATATATATTTATATACAAGAACAAAGAAAACTCGGCTCATACATAGTTTCATATGTAATAAAATAATTGCTGGGGTATTACGTGCCAAAACCACCGTTTACGAGGCATGCCTTAGTGGGGGACTCCGAATTAAATTTCGACCGCCTGGGGTTCTTTAACGTGCGCCTAAATATAAGTACACGGTTGTTCTTTCCATTTCGCCCGAAGGAAATGCGGCGGCCGTAGCATGGACTCGAACCCGCACACTCGAGCCTTAACAGCGCGACACTTTACATGCTAAGCGACCACGGTGGGTAGCATTATATGTTATGCACTCATTTTATATCATTCATTGCGCACCATCTTACCTATCATCCGCGCAATACCATGGTGCCGTGTTCTGTGGATCCAGGGTCGCAGCATTACATATCAGAGCTCGGAAAGAAACGAAGACAACTAGTATAACTATGCGCACTTTCATGTTGTTCTTAGCAAAGTTAGTTACATATGTTATCGGCGGCTTGACTGCATCAGGAGAACATAAACTCGATCTCTAAAATATCTTATGAAAGGTCGTGGGATCATGCCGAGAAGAGCAGACGGAATGAACGGAAGACATGACAGCAGGACGACGTTGTCTGTTTGGTACTGACACGTAGTTTCTAGTGACGGTTGCTGGAAAAATAAGCTCAAATTTGTTTGTGCAGCCCTGCCAAGTGCTAGACATGCATGACATTCACAGCAAAGTTCTCAAACCCGAATTTGACGATATTTATAGATAACGCAGTTTTTCCCGCCAGATAAGCAAACGTCTCCCAAATGATAGCCTCTGATTGATGGTTCTGCTAATAACATAAATCGTGGTTAATATCACTCAGAATAACAATGAATAACTACAAGAAATCAGTTCCAATAAGTGAACGTCGCCATCTTATGACGACCATGCACGCTTTCACTTAATATTGGATACGCTTGCCTGCGGAAATGGTCTTACAGGTTGTTTTAAACTCGTGACCGCTAATCATTCACTATAATCGCTTTTGCCATAACCATTGCGGCGTGTTGCAGCTGACACTCTGGTAGAAAATGTAACCGTGGGCATCTTTAAACCCTACAATGAATAAAAAGATTCAAAGTCTCCCTTCGTATTTCAGGCGAATTCCACCCTACTATGTTGTCGGGAGCACAAATCTACTTCTAAAACACCCTGCGTGTGTTTTGTTTGAATGTTATTGCCTCGTAAACGAAATGTGCTGCATACAATCACTTGATAGCAAGCATGAAATCAGGAGCAAGCGTTCTGGCACTGGGAAAAAAAATCACATGAGTTTGTCCAAATCTCTACAAGGTAAAACGCCTACGATATCGCATAGGGGAGGATGCGTTAAGTGAATGCGAAGCAAAAAATTACATGAGATCCGACGAACTGTTGAGCAAAGTTTCGTTTCGCAGAATGTGGAAGCCCTTCTTTCTCGGGGTAATGCTTCTTTTGCTTGATTTTCTGTGGCTGTGTCAAGCTTGCTTTAGGCGCCATGCTGACGAAGGCTGTAATGCATCTTCGAACGCGCCCAGTCTTTTACAGCGTTTCAAAGAGGGAGGCTGGCTTTCTAATCCATTTGTTTTGGGTGGTGAGTGGTGGTGGCATAACGGTCAGCGCAAAGGGCTGACGTGTTCGAAGACAGAAGTGTCAGAGGTTCGGTTGCTTTGTGAGAGATTCGTTAGGCACCTTATCGGCAAGTTTGTAGCGGAGGAGGCGCCACCGCCCTAGAATGTTTACCTATAAGCACATTGACAAAAACCGGTATTGGACTCTATATACTAGCCGAATGCTCTTGTTATGCAATAGCACAGTCTTCAGCTCCTGGCCTGCCGTAGTTCTGTAACCTCGATACTTCGTTGGCAGTGCGCGATCGTAATGCTTATGGCGGCGAACCAGCGGCAAAGTAAAGTTGAAGCGTAGACACATGAACAAGATTACCGGAAATTGGCCGGCGGCAAGAGAAAGTGCGAAGGGTAGAGTCACTTCGCCTGAAATGGCACGGAATATTGCACCACAGCATTTCGTGCTGCAACAGTCTTTCATATAAGCTTAAGAAGGCGATCTTATATCGGTAGAAATGCTAGAAAACTTAGAAAAATATTTGCTCCGGTGGCACTTGCAATATCACAGTCCGTCTGAGTTTGCGACACCCTGTAGTGAAATTTTCCTGTTGGAGTGGTAATTGCGGAAACACTACCTTGTGTCGAATGAGAATGAGAGGATGGTGGCTGGCATGAAGTTGAAGAAACAAATATCAACGGCCTTCTGGTGACACAAAGCATATGCGGAAGTTACGTACGGTAACGTGTTGTCTCGGCCGGGGGGGTCTGCAGAAAAGTGAATCTAAAGCAAGTATGAAAAGACAAGGTATAGCTGCTCGGCTGATCGGAAGGAAATGGGGGAGGAAAATTTGTGCTTGTCAAAAGAACAGACAGCCTATTTGATGTCTCATGACAAGAAGATGCGGTTGCCGTAACTGAGAAGTCGCGTGGCCTAGGAACCACGACAACTGCAGCGCCACACCATTGTGAATTATGGCTTTATAAATTAGTGCATTGGTAGCACAAGTAGCGCAGTTTTTCGTCAAGCGTCGCTTTTTCGCGAATCGCGGCGTGTATTCACTCGTGAGAGTGAATACACGCCGCGATGCCAGTTTGGGAGTCGATAAAATGAGTGGATTCGGTCGATGTCAATACTAAGCAAACAAACAAATTTATATTTTTTTCCGCAAATAGAAAATTGGAAAGTTGTCTTCAGGTGTAGGAGTTCAGCAGCTACTACAGTAGGTTGTTTATGACATAGCAGGAAAGGCCCGCAAACGGAAATGGCGTCCTGCGCCTTACAAAGTGCCTCGCGACAATATCAGAACAGTGTGATGCAGACGTTTCCTGCGAGCGAATAAGTGAGAACCGTCTAGCAGATTCTTGATGAAACTACAGAAATAAACCGGAGTACAATTCAACAAAGCTTCTTTCACCGTCTCTGGATGGCTTGTCAGAAAAAATTTTGAAATTCACCAGACGCGTCATGGTAAGTTTTGATCTGTGTTTAGCAATGGAACTAGCAAAAGTTAATAGTTAACAGAGAAAAGTTCACTTCCAGATAGGAGCGTCACAAGACAGAAAGAATGGCTGACGGACAATACATATAATACGCACAGACAATAAACTGTCTGGATGCGATGACAAATGAATCGCCTAGAACAGCGCAGCAAGCTCCTTATTCAGTTGAAGAGAGCCAGGGCTATTATAGGACAGCATAACTTTTTATTCCGTAAAGCTTGTTCGCTCTTACGCAAGTACGTTACAGAAGCATGTCGTAATGACATAGGCATCACCGTGCGATCGTCGCAGTCACATCTGTGAACTCACAGATTTGTACAGAACCTCAGAGGCATATGGAGGAGAAGTACAATGACCACCTCTTAGGATGACTTCACACGCGAACGGCGCTGACAATGACGCGCAAGAACCATTGCTGTAGACGCCAGACTGTTGCACATGCGCTGCCCGGCGAGCGAATCTTCCTATTAGGCGCACCACGTCACTGGTAACGCGCGTTCGTCTCTTGCTGGCCGCCCTTTTGCCTGATGAGCTGATACTTTGCCCCGCCACGGTGGTCTACTGGTTACGGCGCTCGACTGCTGACCCGAAGGTCGCGGGATCGAATCCCGGCCGCGGCGGCTGCATTTTCGATGGAGGCGAAAATGTTTGAGGCCCGTGTACTTAGATTTAGGTGCACGTTAAAGAACCCAAGGTGGTCGAAATTTCCGTAGCCCTCCACTACGGCGTCTCTGAAAATCATATCGTGGTTTTGGGACGTTAAACCCCAGATATTATTATTATAGTTGTTCATTAGTGCTTGTGTTGTCTGATTCTTACCCTCCGTCCACTTTTCACACTGTTTTCAACGCAGCAACATGTACCAAATGGTCCGTCAAGCTACCTTCCAACAATAGAACACTGGGAAGTCGTTTGGGTCTTGCAGTGGCACTACCGCTACTGTTGTAGTCACAGCCGGAAGCGAGATTTATGAGATTATACTCTTGTTATCCCCTCTTAGGAGGTTGTTGAAAAATGATGTTAGTGCAGTTCGTGGCGAAGATTACAAATTCTAATAGCGAAGACTGACTGACTAACTGCATTTCTCTCACCTAGTGGATCGTATGATTTGGGACCACACCAAAAACCATAATGTTGAAAACAGTTGCGTTATATTTCACAAGTTGGCTAATGCGTTAGTTTTTGAATTTGCATTATACACTGCCACTCACCTTTCATCTCCGCAGTACCCCTTTGCAATATTCTGCTGATCCAGCGTATTAACTGTTGGGATGGAAACGAAGATAATAATAATATCTGGGGTTTAACGTCCCAAAACCACCATATGATTATGAGAGACGCCGTAGTGGAGGGCTCCGGAAATTTCGACCACCTGGGGTTCTTTAACGTGCACCTAAATCTAAGTACACGGGCCTCAAACATTTTCGCCTCCATCGAAAATGCAGCCGCCGCGGCCGGGATTCGATCCCGCGACCTTCGGGTCAGCAGTCGAGCGCCATAACCACTAGACCACCGTGGCGGGGCGGAAACGAAGATAACCAGTAGAACTAGCCGAAGTATCATGTTGTTCATAGCGAAGCTAAAACCTGCAAGTTGCATACGGTTTGAATGCATCACCATGACCTTCATCTCTAAAATCTCTCTCCAAAGGTCATGGGTCCATGTGAAGACGAGTAGAAGGGGTTAGCGGACAATGTGACAGCTAGACAACGTTATCTACTGGAAATATACGCATAGCTTTTACCATTGACGGTTGCAGGCAACAGAAGCTCAATCTTGTTTCTGTGAATATGTCGAGTGTCATAAACTTGGGGCGTTCACAGAGAATTCGATAACAGTGAGTGTCGTCATACTGACTTGCCCCGTAGGAAAACACTTTCCTAAAACGTCAGACTTTGATGGTTCCGTCCACAGCATAAACAGGCATGAATGTCACTTCACAGATTTATGGATAACAACGAAAAAGCTATTTCAATACGTTTGAGATGCGGAAAGTCGACTATAATGTGATTTTTTATGATATTGCAGACATGCACCTCTAATATCGACCAACAGGCTTTTTTTTTCCCTTTAAATCCGTTACTTATTGCTGGCTATCTTTGATTTTTGTAGGAGGTGCTGGCGCCAGAAGTATTTGAACTGCCGCCGCCGCACGCGTAGAAAATGAGCGCGCGTTAAGTTAGCGCGCTCCGAACTCCAAAGGAGCACGTTGGAATGCACCCGAGTGCGACGCCTTCAGAGCTTAGCTTAACGGCGATTTCCGGCGACTGCTTTCGGGGGCACGAAAGCGTCACATGGTCGCTTTCGCAAGGTGTGTGCTGAAGCAAGGTGTGTGACCGGGCTAGTTGGTACGGGCGCTGTTCACGTCGTTATGTTGCTTCCGCGGTAGAAACGAGTGGGGAAGGAGGACGCACTTCATCGGAGGAGAGAGTCGGAAACACTCCATTTTCCAGAAGCTGTAGCAGGCGCGAGCTCTCGGTACCGTCTCAGGGTTGGAGCGCATAGAGCGCGCTCCATAATCACGCACCGGAGGTCCCTTTTTCACAGTTAAGTTTACGAGAGCGCGCTCGAGCTCCATAACTAATTAACGCGCCCAATGTCATCGCGTACACTTTTAAACCGCACCGTGAATGTGAATATTAATGAACGCTACGTTGATATTTCAGAGAAATTCATTGCTACGAGGATGTTTGCAACACTGGGCCATTTATAAAGAACCAAGGTGCGATTGGTTTGAATGACACTTCTTCGTTAATAATAAAGGCGAACGGAGCTTGGGCAATTTAAAGCGCCGTTCCGTATAACCTTGAATTGACAAAGCCCTTTCGCCATTGGGAAAGTGGCTTTCTAATAGTATGCACCATTTCATGGGCATCGTGGTCACTGCGGTAAAAAATACGTTAACGGAGAAGAAGTCAGCGCCATTGCATGAATTGGCAAACCTGTTCAGAGCTGCAAAGGTTTAAGGTGTTCGTTTAAGGTGTTCGTAGCTTGGTGTTCGTAGCGTCATGCAAACAGCCCAAGTAACATTCATATACAGCGGTAAGCAAGTGACCCTCCCCCCAACCTGCACGTTATTTACCGATTTACCACGTGTCATATCATGTGTGATGTGCATAGAACGATTCCTGATTTGCTATTCACGTTACGAAAGAAATTGATATCATCTAGAATGCTCTGTCATTTGTAAAATACGCAGTGACTAATTCTAGTGCAAATTTGAGTTTTCTTCTGAAAGATATTATGTGAAATTTTCTTCAAAATTGTGCAGAAAGTTCGTAAAAAGAGGCTACGTTCATAATTGGTGCACTATAATATAAAATCGGCAAATAGCGCAGCTCTTATTTGCTCTTTTTCAGTCTACTCTATAGGGTTTGAACAACGCGAAGTTTCTTGTGGTTTTGGAAGAAAGCTATTACTGCTACATTGCGTATGACACAGAACGGAAGTATATCTTTTTCTGAGAAAGCAGAGGTTGTTTTCTTACGTGAACAAAATACTGAATGGACAAAATAGAACGTTGTTGATGTCTATGCGGCTGAATATTAGCACCATGTAAGACATATGCTGCACCAGCCGTGCTTCAGAAGTTGAATATCAGCGAAGCAACAGGGGCATTGAGCTTCTAAACTGTATGCAACAAAATATATTTAAAGGAGTGCGCAGTAAGTAGTCGCATTGGTTATGCTACGCCTATCTGTGCACGCGTTTGGAGGTTGCTTCATGCTAGCAAGAATATTATTAAATGCGAAGCACTTCGAGCGCATCTATCTATCTATCTATCTATCTATCTATCTATCTATCTATCTATCTATCTATCTATCTATCTATCTATCTATCTATCTATCTATCTATCTATCTATCTATCTATCTATCTATCTATCTATCTATCTATCTATCTATCTATCTATCTATCTATCTATCTATCTATCTATCTATCTATCTATCTATCTATCTATCTATCTATCTATCTATCTATCTATCTCGCCACCTATGGTTTTGTGCTCTAGTGGCCGTTTCGTTAACTAGATATCTACCAAAATTGGTATGGCATCTCCTGAGTGCACGAACAACATAAATGAGAGGTCGTGACATGAAAATCATGACATGCATGTGATATACGGCATGATTTACAGGACAAGGTTTCGGTGCGCTCGCGGCCGTTTCATTAATTGGATATTTATTAACATGGATATGGTGGGACGTAAGTGCATCATGAACATAAATGACAATTTCGTCACATGCAAATCTTGACATGCGTGCAATTTACGGCATGCTTTACATTCCATCGTCTTGGTGCGCTCACGGCCGTTTCATTAACTTGAGATAGATGAAAGCTGGTTTGGCATGACATGAGTGTATGACGTACATAAATGACAGCTCATGAATTGTGTACATCACAATATATTTTCATTAGTATGGTATACACCAGAATGTGCGTGCATACATGACAAACCTGCAATTGCGAACGACTTGTCATTACTCATTACATGTACGTTATGATTTGTCTCAAAGCCAAACGATGCGGCGTATGCAGTTCCTCGCTCAGAGCTTCGCATTGCATCCATTGCCACATTGGGTGGCATTTTCCAAAATTTTCTGAGCTTCAAAATTGGCGCATCAGAAATACGTAATGAAATTTTAAGAAATTTAATTATTGATGCGGGAAAAATGAAACTATGTTTATTGTACTATGCTTTAAGCTTTTCACTCGCAGTGAAATATTTTTGCATGTCTCCTTTGATTAATACGTCCTTTTTATGTGGTCGTAAAACATTTCTGTAACCGTTCCATAATTCCGCATGTGGCATACGCTAGAAGTTCCAATACGAATATAGTAAGCTTGCGTTGATTTTTTCTATTCCCGTTTGGGCATTACCGATAAGAACTTGTTGCTGGGCTAGTTGGTACATCACTCTGAGGAAAAGTTTAAACACCTGAGCAACAGCAGAAGAAAGACGAAGGACAAGAAAAGAACATCACTCGCAATATTGTTGGGCATTACTGGTTTGTAGTAGTCCTTATCCAATCATTCCCGCAGGAATAGAATTCATTTGCTGACTTCAGTACTGGACGCAAAGTGTGGCTTAAGCACCAGACGTCTCCTGTCAATCGCAGGGGACGCTAAGCGCACGAAAAGTTTATTATGGCGCTTTGAGCGACGAGCTTGTTCTCTTAGAATTCTATTCGTTGCCGTTGCGCCCGAAAAGTGCGGTATCGACTTTGACGTATGGGGTTGACGTCAGATCGTAGACAAGGCGAGTGACAAGAGATTTCTGGCGCAAAGGGCAATCTTTTTGAAAGTCGTAAATGACACCGTAAGTCCAAAACAGGCGACGAATGTCAGCATTCGTCCTACGAAGAAAGTCAGACGAGGTTATATTTCTGCGGGCTCATCACTGACTTCAATAAGCGCTAGGAAAATTTAGTCGAAGACAGCTGAACTACAGCGTCTAGTGCAGGTATACTTCAGAGACATCTATAGGCAAAATGTCGGCCGTTGGCTGCTTCTGGGTGGCTAGAGTTAAAGGACCCCTAAACAACCTCTGAAAATAGGAAGAATGAGCGCGTAATTCTCTCCTGGCGTCTGCCGTCTTTCCAGCGCAGTTCATGACGCCAGCAGTCTGTTCACGTGACGTCACGATGAAATTGGCTCTCGATTGGCCGATATACGAGGGATGTCAGCTGTGAATTGTCTCTTACCCTGATTTGTCATGCAGTCGCACGCCCGTTCTATATTCTCTCGCATTACTATCGTGCGCGATTAACTGATTTCACTTTGTTTTGTGAATTGCGGATGGCGCAAACGGAGGTAACAGCGTGTACACAAAAAGCGCGAAACACTGATAAGCTCTACACTTAATGCTGGTGTTGTCCCCGTGTTTTAAGCAGAAATAAGTGGCGAGGAGGAGGTAGCTCCTGTAGTAAGAGCAATGAATGTGAGAAAGAAACGCGGAGTGGCTTAGGAGTCCTTTAAGCAAAGGGTGACGTATGATACACCTCATGTGACGTCTTCAGAAACAGATGTATGCGACGGCAAAAATTGCTTTTAAGCGAGAGGCTGATGTCTAGGGAGCATAATCACATTCCTGAGGCATTGATAATGTCTTATAAAGAGAGGTAATTCATGAAGGTAGGAAGGGGTGGGTGGAACATTGACGACCATTGTCTGTAAATCGACCACGCATCCCCCAGCCTGACAGCGCTACACCTTAGCGGCTGAGCTGCCAGAGCGGGTAATTCGTCGCACAGTGCCTGAGTGGGTTGTCGATCTTGTTGTATACGTCGAGGTCAGTTCTGTTGTGCTGTACGTCCTCGAGCTGATAGCACACGGTGGTCTCGTTAATTTTGATATAATGAAATAAACCACGCACCGCATGGGGCTCGACCGTATTGTTATTATGTCTTCTCCTAGCTGTCTGCTCTCGGCTTGTCTGCTCACGCTTTGAACTTTGCAGACTAATAACATCAGATTTCGTGCATCAATGTTCATAATTCTTTTTGTGTTTGTCTCAGCATTTATTACTACACGCATATTCCAGCGCTAAATGAAGAAGGCGGAAAATCGTCGCAGGGCCCCTTTAAGCTTTTCGTTAGGCCGTGCGGAGTGAACAGATACTCGACCAAGCTTGCCTATGACTACTTAAAGGGACCGACAACTGATTTTTCTCGACCTATTTTTTACGGCGCGACAGAAAGCTCACCCTTCGCAGTGTTTGTAGGGGCAGTAGTTATTCCCGAAAGCACGTAGTTATTTTACAAGCAATATTTTTCGATCTGAAAGGCTCTAAACACGAACGTACCTTTTCTCCAGCAACGCTGAGAATTGATAGCGATGCAGCCTGCCCTCCTCGCGATTTGTGCAAGCTGTAGTTGTTCTGCTTTCGCAGGAGTTCCTGTAACTATGCTTAACCACCTTTATTTAGAGGTTTCCAACTAGTTTTGAAAACAACAAGCTGTTACAAAGATGATGGGGCATTATACACCTTTCCTGTATTTGTACCGCAATGTGTGCGCATGCGTCCAAGGTTGCCTGCGCTTGTGTCATGGGTGGCTTGTCCCGGCCTCGTTCCCCTCTCGATGCACGAACCAAGCCAAGTCGTCAGAACGTCACTACGCATGTGCGCGGCCGCGCCCAGTAGCAGCGCGCGTCATTTCTGAGACGAAGTGTAGGTAGCAAAACTATGTCGCTACAAAATCTTAGCGACCTGGGAACTGCGTGCACGGTTGCATGGGCGCGCTGAAAAGTTGCTCAAGACGCGCTCATGAGCATGGGATCATTACGTCACGCGAAGGCAGCGCCACTTTAATGCATACTACTAATGCAGGCCTATATATGTACATTTTTATAGAGTAATACCTCTTAATATAGAGAAACGAGCTAACAAAAAAAAAATCGTCGACCGCGTACAGCAGTCCAAGGTCACGTGGCCGGGTACATCGGATCGTTCATGTTTTTGCCGCCAGAGGCGCCACAGGTCATTTTTGACGACTTTCAATTAAGAAATAAAAATATAAATCAACCTTTCACTAAAAAAAGCAGGGTTGGTTTGAGTCAATGCGACGGACAATCTTTCCATCAGTGGAGTCATTTCATGTTCTGGGCAGTTGCCGGTCCCTTTAAGGACTACAAACAGTGTTCCCTATACTTTTCCCGGTTTCATTGTCTGTTGGTATGATTATGTTGCTTCACCTTTGTCACATTTCCTATCTCATCAACGCTTTCTCATTGGCATTAGGAGTGCTATCCTGTGCAGTTGGAGTGGATGTCGTAACACTGGAGCAGATGATCTCCTTATTCCATGCTATGCAATCCCTAGACACACTATACAGCAAGAATGGAAGCCAGCCTTGGCAGTCGGTGCAGACCAGGTAAGTCAGATGTCCACATTCGTGAAAGTTCGAAAATTTATTTATTGCATGCGCAAATATGCTGTTACAGATGAAGCGTACGTTTCAGAAAGGGTGCTCTTGCCCTTTATCGAGCAGCTTCTAAACAACGTCATAAATCGCGGGATGCATGTTTATGCATCCATGATTCTAGCCGGATTAGTAGTTAGGTGCTTTGGAAGCGAACCTTGAAAAGCGACCATACATGGCGTTCACCATTGTTGGTTTATCGAGTGATAAAAGATGGCCACCGACGAGCACAGTAGTGTACATTAGGGTACCGACAACTTTCTCGTAACCCAATAGTACCTTGCGCTCATTGTTTTCGATGTACCATGGTTTTCGGGGTTTGGTTTTGAAACTGTGTTCGCCTCTCCAACTCACCTTCATAAAGGCTCGTTCCATGTTAACTGACGGGAATACAGCATCCAACTGTGCTGTGTAGAAAAGCACGTGCACGTTGTTGAGAACGTCCGCCAGTGTCTGCGTCTTGTCGATAAAGAAGTCTCCTACAGCTAAGGTCATTGCCAGTTTAGCTCTGGTGCCATCGAGGACTCTGGTGAAGGAAACGTGGATAATCCTCTTAAACTCCGCACTGTTTGCGTACGCCATGTATTTTTTTTTTACTTTTTGTGGTCTCTGATCTCTTATGATGCTTCCGTGGGACTGGAAACCTGTCAGTTCCTCGAACAAGGTTTTCTTTCCTTCTGGATGCATGTTGAGAACCCACCCAGCAATCCTGCAGCTGTGGTAAAGTTTTTCATTTTAACCAGATACGTTTAATTTCAAATCGCCCATTAAACTTGCTACGACCTAGTCCGTCAAGCAGACCCGAGTAGTAAAGGTAATCGGCTGAGTTGATAATTTCTAAAAGCGGTAACACAAAGCCGACACCAAGCATCACTCCTTTCAATTTCATACTCAGCTCGGTCTTGTTTGCAAGCACTTTCTGTGCGAATCCGATTGCTGATCTCGCTGTAAAACAGAAGAACGAGAAATCAGCATGGCATTCGCGCAAAGGTAGCTATTGTCGCGCACATTCTGAGATATCGTACTTTCACAATAATGAATGTTCCTTTCCATGCGTACTACGTACACTGAATAGCGGATGTCAGGACTACGGATTTTACAGCTTGAAAGTGCCTTTTACTAGAATTCACTATTTCATCGATACGGGAACGTGTATCACTGTCCTGAGGCATTGCACACACAAGTCGAATAGTTATTAATCTATGTACTTCACTGTTACGGAAACGACGAGATAGTGCAATTATTGCTTTACAACAGAAGCGGTGGAAGGCGCACGGGGAGCGAAAATAACACCGCGTATTTCTGCTACGGGAATGAATTCAGTTTGCAGGCGGAAAAATCAGTGCGGAACAATTTAGGTTTTACACTGCCTGACTCCGCAGGGCGAGGAATCGCATACTCTTTTAGCAACTACAACGTATATGGGGCATTCGAGAAGATATCGTGTTTTTTCGGCGTTGCCATCTTAATATGGAGTCAGCGGCTCCAATTTCGCATGAGGAGTATCGAAATAGCGTGTGACTTTTTAAAATTTTAATTACCATTCCTTGGCTTATATTCCGAAGTACGTTTTCTTAGTCGATGCTTCATGGAGCAGTTTTTTAAATTATCGTAACAATGGCTTCAGCAGACGTCGTGTATTGTCGAGGTGAGCTAGAGGGCACGCCAGGGACTGTCACTGAACATTATATCTCGTACAGTCGCGCTGAATTTGCTGTAGGGCTTCCTCGTAGCGATGGGTATTGCAAAGAGCGCTCCGTCTTTCAATCTCCCACATCGCGTTCCCATGTTTAGGCTACAAACCGGATGTCTTAAGCTGGTTAACCTCCCTGCCTTCCCTTCTCTACTATTTCTTCTCTCTTAAATTATTGCAAATAGATAAAAAAATATTCGGCAGATCCCACGCGTTGTGATAATCGGTTTCATGCGAAGCAATCAGCTAGTACTTCTATGCCCTATTTTATGGATTTGAGCCAAGCGTTACGCGTTGTATCAACGTGTTTTTGTAAGTGTGGTAGCTATGTGCACATCGTGATCTTACAGCCACGTCGACAACACTGGCGTTTAAAGGGTAACCTATGGTGCGATGTAATGTCAGCCCTCACGTTAGAGTACATATATACGTCAGTATTATCGAAACTAAGTGCATTTTATGGTGCAATAATGCGAATATCACACGTAACTTTCGTTCACGTATTCCACCGGGGTCGAGCAATGCTTCAATATAGCTTGCTGAATCATGGGAATACCAGTCTAATGTTTATTAGACTGCTATAAAGCGGAGCCAACACCGCACCACAGACGTTAATCTGATATGACGCCTGTATCGTAGGAGTACATATACAGTTTTTATTGCTTTCTTGTAAAATTAAATAGCCAGCACCACAACACAGTTGACGTTGCACCGACATTACGCCTACATAGGCTGTTTTTTCCAAACCAATTTATACACCTGGAGTGGCTCTGTGGTAGAATACCTGATTGCCACGCAGAATGCTTGGGTTCGATTCCTGCTGGGATCCTGATTGTTATTCTTTCCCTTTGTCGGGTCAGCGCTGCCGATGTCAGTTTTTCTTAATGCTCTCTAAATTTAATTACCAGTGTCTGTTCTCGCCGTTCCTGGGTAGATATAAACACTCAATCACCTGTGGCGCATACCCGTACACCGCTGCCCGTGGTAAACGGGTATGTGGCACACGTGTCTGGAGGAAAGGGATTGATGACGTACAGTCATATTCGTCAAATCCTCGTACCCTCCCACCCCAATTTTCGTCTACACCAAGTTAAGGAGGCGATCATGAGAGCACCCAGACGTAGCCGGCTATATAGATAGATAGATGGATACGTAGAATAGAAATACTCAAAGTGGCCAAAGGTTCGCTAATAAATGCTTCGCATTTAATAAATAACGACTTACCTCCATATGATTCTCCAGCAATGAAGAAGTATGTATCCTTGTACTCGGGAAATATTCGGAGAAATCCCTTCATAAATCTCATGGTGTGTTCGGCAGCTTCTTCAAGTGTTAGGGGGTATCTACCCACTTTGCTGAAGCTGTATCCCGAGCCTGCCGGCGCATCCAGGTAGACGACGTTGAAATCGGATAAAATGCTGGGCCTTCTACGGAACAATTTTCCTTCGACGTCGATTCCCAGAGGGCCATTTTCGAGAAACTGGCCGTACCGTGCCGACTTCCCTGGACCACCTTGGAACCACAGCAAAGGGGCTTGTATTCAGGACTCACCTGAAACAAAAGTAACATTAAGTACAGGGGTGGGGGGGGGGCGTGGAAAGAGACGCGAACAGCGCGGCGCGCTGTTTTCATCACGCTCTGACCTTGGTGGCAATAAAAAGATGCTAGAGTGCTTCTTGATTGTATCATGGATGGCTCCAGTGGCTTTTTATTACCACCCAGGCCACAGCTTCTTGAAAATAAGTGCGAAACAGCAGAAAATGTAGATACCGCGTGTACTCGTTTCTTTCCATCCCCATTGTACATCGCAAGAAAGCTCTAGGTAAGATTTCTACCAAGGATCACAGGCCATAGCGGGGTTTTGTGAAAATTAACACTCTTGCAGAGAGAGAGAGAGAGAGATTATAAAATAAGAGAAAGGCAGGGAGGTCAACTATAATTGTAGCATCCGGTTTGCTACCCTACACTAAAGGGAGGGGGGAAAGAAAGATGGAAAGAAAAGCGGCGAGAAGAGCAGGTGCGTGAAAAAAAAACTTGCAGAGCAGAAGTACTATTATCCTCGAGGCCTACCACTGGAATCACCGGCGCCACCGTCGGCGTGACGTGCTTGGCAGGATCACGTGGTCTCAGCGGCTGCGTCGGCTGCTTGTGGAGCGCTGCCGCGTGCTTTGAAAACGAGTTTCAAGCCCCACATGCGCTGCGGTCTGTTCAAATACGGAAGTTTTCTCGCATTTTCTGCTCAACTGAAACCATTGTAATAAAGTGGCTGCCTCCGAAGGCGACGAACATGGGGCTCTACCGCTCGGTGCCGCAGTGCCGGGCTTACGCAACTGAGCGCAGTGTCAGCCTGCACCGGTAACCGCGGGACAAGAAACTGCGAGAAGCATGGGTTGTAAAGCTAAGAACCGGCAAGTAGCCATCGGCTACGAGTCTTGTGTGCAACAAGCCCTTCCGCGACGAAGACTTTCCTTACTGCGTCGGGCCTGCGATGTTCGGTGAGTAGCAGACAGCGCGTACTGAGACGATGGCTCACGCGCGCTTCCCGCCGGCAAATGATGCTTATCTGCCACAGGATGGAAAAGGCGCTACCTTTTACCACGTGCGATTCCATCTCAGAACCCCCCCGTGCTACCTCTTGATCGTCGGACCCGTGCTCAGCGTCCACAAAATCGGCTGCAGATGCGCAAGTCATTGTTTAGATACGTTGAATTAAAGAACTCACAGGGTCCCTTATGCACTCGCCAAAGATGACCAGAAGGCGAAAGCCATCTTCTTCTTCTTGTCAGTCGATGTATTGATTCTCCCGCGCCCCCCTCCAAAAGCGTTCTGCACCTAACGCGGTTTTGAACGGCCTCCGTGACCGATCACGGAGGCAATGCAAAGCGACCATGACGTGTGAATACATCATGTGACGTCACGCTATGTGACGTCATAATGACGCTACATGTTTTGGTGACATGTGACGTCATTATGACGTCATATGGTCACGTCATCACGTGATGATTATTTTTTGTATCACTCGTGTTGACGCCGCCGACGCGGGACGCCGACTGGCAATCTTCCCCTTTGATGACGCATCTAGGGCTTTCGCCTTCATAAGCTACACAACGTTTTGCATTGCCTCCGTGATCGGCCCACCGATCGCGGAGGCAATGCAAAGGGACCACGTCGTGTGAATACGTCGTCATGTGACATCACGTTATGTCACGTCATGGTGATGTCATAATGAAGTTACAAATTTAGGAGATCTGTGACGTGATATGGTGACGTCATCGCGGGACGAATATTTTTTGCGTGACACGTCTTGACGCCGCCGACGGTCATTCTACCCGTTTGAAGATGCATCTAAGGCTTTAACCTTCATAAGCTACGCGACGTTTGCTTGTGGACGCACATAACGAAAGAGCAAATGCTGTGTGCTGCATTTATGTTGGCAATAACATTTTTTCAGTCAAGCTTGCGTTCCCCTGACGCAAACACTATGTGCGAAAAAGCCCAAATTTATTTGTGCCACTCTTAAACCCATGTTGGGCCTCCAACCCCATGCATTTTCTTGGAGCCTCATTTATTTTCGTGGGAAAGATATGCCACCCTGTTGGCGTTAGACACGACACTGCTGCCAAGATTGCTGGGGTACTTGCCAAATAATTATTAGCCTGTTTTGCGGCTGCTGGTTGCTGCAATAACTTCTATTTTATTCACCGCTATCTCAAACTCATGTGGGTCCTAGTTCACAGCCTACGTTTGCAGAACAAGTCCGGCGAACGTTACTGTATTTTCTTTCTTTTCCTTGGAGTTGCATGCTACCTACTATACATGCTCGGTCTCGTAGACTGCTTCTCCTTCCACCAGCAATCTCGAAGTGTTGAACCTTTGGTCTATGAATATGTTGATGACAGAGAGCGGCAAGTGCACTGGAATGCAAATGGAACAATAATTAAGGAGCATTAAAAAAAGGAGTCGCATTTGCTCACATTTTGTGTGAGCACCAAACGAAACGAATGCACCGAATAAAGAAACAGAAGCAGTGGCATTTGCCCGCTGAGAAGACCGATCAATACGCAGTGCGGGACAACTTGTCAAATGACATTGAAACGCACACGAATTTAGACCGAAAAAAAAAAACACTGAATCGTCGGGACGGCACAGCACAAAGTTGCCATGCGCACCGAAGCCATAGTTGTAACGAAACTGCTTTTGAACAGCTCTGATAGCGTCCGCGCAACAGTAGTTGTTTGTGTACTCACAAGTTCTCATATTTTGCGGCCTAAAGTTCACAGAGCGATGCCAAAACGCGCTCGTAGCAAAAGCGAAACCATCAGTACGAACATACTTGCAGATGCTTATACATGCAGAGGCACCGTCAGTCGTCGCGAACTCGTGCGATCGCTGGCTTGAGGCTCTTTCTGACGTGCTCCGTTTGGTTATACGGGCAGTCTACTCTAATGAGATATTTCACATGTTTTGCACTCAGCGAGTGATTACCTTTCACGCAAAAAGCCGGTTCAGGGGTCTCCAACGCGGTGACCGCGTGAAACGGGTGCTCGGTTTTCTGCAAAGAGACATCGACTGTAGACTATCTTGTGCTTTCAGTTCGTCGAAAATTATCACTTTGACAGTAAAGAACACAGTTCATTTCGAAAGTACTTACAGAAATGCCCTGGAGGGCTTCCGCGAGGTGTTTTTGTAGAGCGCCGACAGCAAAACCTATGCGAAGCGCTGGCGGTATCCTACCTAGCACGCAATTGAGGCGCGTCCGATAGAGGGCGACTCCGTAACTCCTCGCCGCCAATAGCCTATCCACTACCCCATAAAAACTTCAATACGGCCTTAACTGATTTCCGGTGCGACGACGCTTGCAGAAATGTTTATATTACACAGCGAATCAAGCGTTTATGACGCGTACATCTTGTCATGATAAAATGCTATTTAGAGCCATAGTGTAATTAAATATAGCAAAGGTTTTCCTTGACGAAGTTATCTTCGATACTATTGTAAGACATGAGCCAAAACAATTTCCCGAATTTTCAGCAAAATTGTATGTAGGGTAGCAAACCGGATCTCTCTGTCTCGATATATATTACTAACGTAACAGTACAAGGTACCAGTGGCTTACAAGCGCATTGCGCATTTGTTTTACTGGGAATGATGCGAGAGAATTTAAGCTAGAAAACTTATGCAAGAGTATGGATGTTCTTAATTATATTTAACTGATGCTCTTGATATTAACAGATTCTCTAGATTTTCATCGTACACTGAGGGAGTTTTGTTTCCTTTATCGTCGAACTGTATTACTTTCCCAACACACCAGGAACACAAACACACATGCACGCAAGTTCGAACACAAGCGCTCTGCTGTTTTGCGTTTCATGTTAAGACCGAGACCTGACAAACAGCTTTCGTGAGAATGGCAACTAGCTCTTATATTAACAGTGTACTAACGTGAAATCTACCAATAGATTTAGATTTTTCGTTACATTGGCGGATTGTCTTATTCAAGGTATATGAATGGCAAGGTGCAAGCCTTTAAGCTGTCCTTGCAATAGCTAACATGCGACACTGAAATATTTCTATCTCTTAAACGTCGCACTGCAGAATCTATTGCGCAAAAAACGAACAAAGGACGAGATGGAGACGGGACAAGTGCGAACGCTCTTTAATTCAGGTCGTGAGCTTAAATAAACACGCATCTAGAAAATCAAATGAAAAAACACGACAGAAAGACGGGAAGCCAGCAGCCATGTGTCGTCCATGCCAAAAAAAAAAAATGAAGCTCTTGCCTAGATCTTTTGGCACAGACGACACATAGATGTTTACCTTCTGTCACATAGGTGTTTACCTTGTCTCCCTGTCGTATCTTTTTACTCTTGTGGTTCCAGATGCGTGTTTATATATGCAATAAAGTGTTAATTGAAAGTTAGCGCTTCTCCTTGTAGACGCTACGATATTAGCGGGTACAGAAAAACTGAGCCAGGAGCCATCGTGTCGCCATGATAGAACGTGTTCTCTACTTCTTCTTTGCCTTTTCTGGCTGGCTGCGTTTATTTATTGTTTTCTACATCCTGCCCCGCCCCAGAAGTAGTAGGCATTTCCAGGTGATGCAGAGCTTGAGCGGGTCTTTTAAACACTTTTCCGTCTTGTGTCTTGATGGTGTAAGCCCGCACCAGACCATCACGACCGGGGTGCACTTCCAATATTCGACCTAGCTGCCAAAAACACCGATTCTTCTTGTCGTCTTGTAGTAGCACGACATCGTCTACCGTTAAACTTCGGTTAGATCCTTGCGGATACCGATGCAGAGACCGCAATTCCAGGAGATACTCCTTTCTCCATCTTTGCCACAGATGATTCAACAGCCTCTGACGATGCTCCAGCTTCCGGATAACACCATTCCTAGTAGTCTGCGGCCAGGTTGAAGTTTCACATAGGTCAGGGTCCGGATGAGCCAGGATTGAACTCCCTATGAGAAATTGAGCCGGGCACACCGGTGACGGTTCTCCTGCCTGCGTGTACGTATATGTCAGAGGACGAGAGTTGATCACAGCTTCGACTTCTAGAAGTAATGTCATCAACTCTTCACTTCCTAGACTGCTTTTCCCAAGAACTTTTCGAAGAGCTGACTTGATCGATCGGATGAGCCTTTCCCACCAGCCACCCCACCACGGGGCGTTTGGGCACAAGGAATTTCCACGATATTCGATGGTTGGCGAGAAATGTAGCAAACGGGGATCCACTTATAAGTTTCTCTATGTCCCGCAGCTCTTTGCTTGCCTTCTTGAACGTCAACGCGTTGTCAGAGTAAACTGTTCGAGGCAATCCTCTACGAGCAAAAAACCTCCTGAAGGCAAGAATGAAACTGTCCGCTGAGAGGCAGTCTGCCAGTTCCAGATGTACCGCTCTTGTTGTTGCGCAGGTAAATAACACAATGTAAACCTTGGTACACTGGGCCTCACTCTTGTTGAGTTTCACATACAACGGGCCTGCAAAATCGATTCCGACAACTTCAAACGGGTGAGACATAGTAGCTCGATCTTCTGGCAGTGGGGCATGTTCCACATTCATGGGCTTCGTTCGGAATCGTTTGCAGAGGTAACAGTTGTGGATCAATTTCTTTGTCTCCTGGCGTGCATGAATAATCCAGAACCGCTCACGAAGTATTGTCAGTGTAGCTGATACACCGCCATGTAAAGCACGGCAATGCGCTTCCATAATCACTAGTCTCGTGAAGTCATGGTTCTGAGGCAAAATCAGTGGATGTTTTTCTTGAACTGAGAGTTGCGCCCTCTGTAGGCGTCCACGAAGATGAAGTTGTCCTTCTGTATCCAAAAATGGATGCAGGTCATGAAGAATAGACCGTCTTGAGATCTCGAGTCCGTTGGACAGTTGCCCCATTTCTTGAGAGAAAGCTTCTCGCTGAGCTCGTATTATCCAGAACTTCTCGGCCAAATTCAGCTCTTCTGCGACAATAGGCCCCGTATGTGGTTCTGGTGTGCGCCGTGTTCTTTCCACAAATCTTGTAACTAACGCCGTAACACGAAGAAGCCTGGTCAAGCTGCTGTACTTCTTGACGTTTATGACATCTTCAAGTGGTTCTCGTATGTGTAGAAGTAGTTCTGTCTGAGGAACTTCTTGTTCGTTGTCATTTTCTGGATCGCCAACCGGATGGGGTTCGACCGGCCAAGTGGTTTCGGGCTGAATCAACCATTCTGGGCCGTTCCACCAGCTGAGGCATTCGCGAAGCGCTGCTGCTGATAATCCCCGTGTAAGATAATCAGATGGGTTCTCCTCTCCAGGACAATAACGCCATTGATGTCTGTCGGTACAGTCAGCTATCTCAGCCACTCTGTTTCTCACAAAAGGGCTGAGTTTATCTTGCTGTGCGCGAATCCAGCTCAGCACAATTGTAGAGTCTGACCACATGATATTTGCGAATTGTACGGTGTCCCAGGACTTCCTGAGGTACTTTAGTAGTCTCGCTCCTACAATAGCACCCATTAGTTCCAACTTTGGCATTGTCAAGGATTTTATGGGTGCCACTCGAGACTTTGCTATGATGATCTTCGTACCACAACGGCCATTGAGGTCCACTGTTCTAAGGTATGCGCATGCTCCATAAGCTCTTGGACTAGCGTCAACGAAGATATGGACTTGCGTCGTGGTGATTTCTGCTTTCGGGTGGCTCATGACGTAGCGTGGTATCTTAATAAGGCATAGCTGAGCAACTTCAGAACACCATTCTTTCCATGCCTTCTCGATTTCAATAGGTAACTTGGAATCCCATGGTGTCCGTAACAACCATAGCTTCTGGAATAAGATTTTCGCAGTTACCGTGAAAGGCGAAAGAATACCGAGAGGGTTGAATATTCTGGAAGCTGTTCTTAAGATGGTCCGCTTCGTGTTCTCCTTCCCCGAAAGCAGGAACTGCGTGACGGACTTTGAAGAACATGCCAAGTAATCTTCGGTGTTCCAGAGCATACCTAGAACCATTGCTGAAGTACCGTCAAATCCTTCCACACACTCTTCGTTATTCGAGAAAACTTCCCGGAGCCGAGTGTCATTTGTCTTCCACTTCCGCAGGTTCATTGCAGCGTCTTCCAAGATCGACCTTGCCTTGTTGTACACGTCTAAGCCTTCGTCAAAACTATCGGCTCCTATAAGCAAGTCGTCCACATAGAAACTCTGCTTCAGTGTTCGGGCCAATGTTCTTTGTTCTCCGCCAACGTTGTCCAAGTGGTGATGTATCGTTGCCATCAGCAGGAAAGGGCTTGATGTCGCTCTAAATGGTACACGTGTCATTCGCCATTCGACTATGCTGTCGTTTACACCACGAGGCACGTTCTCAAACCACAGAAACCGAAAGGCATCTCGGTCCGGTTCCTGTATTTCTATCTGCAGGAAAGCTTTCTCGATATCGG
The DNA here is from genome assembly GCF_013339695.2 of Rhipicephalus sanguineus. NCBI lineage: Eukaryota > Metazoa > Arthropoda > Arachnida > Ixodida > Ixodidae > Rhipicephalus > Rhipicephalus sanguineus. The sequence goes on along the minus strand of NC_051185.1, from coordinate 67,777,450 downwards.
CGTTGATGGCTATCGGGTAGCATCGAAAACGAAGGAACACTTGAAGCAGATCAGGATTAAGGTTGGTTCCTTTGTCCAAACAGTCGTTGAGTGACATGTATCCTTTGACATGCGATGACGCGTCGAACACTACTCGCAATTTTGTGGTCAGCGAGTCTTCTCGTACAACCTCGCGATGCGGCATATAGTACACGGTATTATCAGCGTTTCGGTCCGGCACCACTTCAGCATGTCCCATTTGCAAGTATTGACGTATTGTCGTGTCATATTTCTCTGTTAAGCCACCATGCTGAGAGAGCCTTTTGACGAGCTTGTGAAGCCGGTTGATTGCTGTGTCACGGTTGTCGCCTAGAAGATGCTTGCGATCTTCTTTCCATGGTAGTGCCACCGAGTACCGGCCGCCAGACTTCCTAACGGTCTCCTTAAACTGTAGAAGGTTGCGGTCGGAGAGACATTCGCTGTAGTCAGTAATGCCCATAGAGTCCAGTCGCCAGAAGGACTGTACGATTTCTGCTGTCGATTCCTCTTCTGCTGCATCAACACGCAGGACGCTGACAAGGAGATGAGTTCCACAGTCCAAAAGGGTCTTGTGGCTAATAGGTCCCTGTACTGTCCAACCAAATATTGTCTCCATTGCTACTAGACCTGGAACGTCTGGACTTCGGACAACTTCACCGGTGATTACTTGCCACATATAGTCCGAATCTTGATCGCGTCCCCTGTTCATATTGCCCTATGGTTTCTGCAGTACGATGAACTGCCGGCACGCCCAAACATCTATCCTTCTGAAGTGGCTTAAACAACTACTATATGATCAACTATGTGAAAAACGAGCCCTTAAATTCCTCATCTTTCGGTCATTCATAGCGACAGTCTCGTTCTGGCAGACTTGATGCCTTCAGGTAGTATGCGAGGGCTTATTGGTCAGCTGCCCGCTCGTAAAAAGATCAGGTGCCAGTGACGCAAGCAGATAAAAGAACAGTCTTCCGCACTCGCTATCATGGCTACGAGCGGCGCTGACTAAAACTCCCAGGTTTAAATGCGCAGATATACCCGATAAAGCGGACGTGAGGACCGCCGTAGCTAAATTGGTAGAGCATCGGAGGCGTTATTCGAAGGTTGCAGGTTCGGTCCCTTGCGACGGCCAAGTTGTCATTTCCTTCACTTTAATTTCTTCACATTTATATGATGATTACTGCAAACAACGTTCCCTATACTTTACTTGGCTTGGTTATCTGTTGGTGCTCATGGAAGTCGTGTCTAACTATGGGATCGGATAGCAATTATCTGTAGAACTGCAGCTGATCTGTAGAAACATCTTGCCTGAGACTTGATGTGTAAGAAGAACAAATACGTGTTGCTTTGGTCGTCCACCGGGATAATGTAGAATATGCTTCCAAATTTCCTACATGGCTTTGGCAGGAATACACGGCTAGCACTTCTCATTTTCCCAAGTTCTTCCTTGGGTATATCATCGCTAGTGGCAGGGAGCAGAAGACCTTGCTGAAAAAGACACATTGATCAATTTAAATGGTGTCGGATTTCAGCCTATTTCATTTAATGAAAAGGTTCATCTATACGTCTATGAGTGTGCCTTAGTTTTCCTAATGCGATAGTTTTATTACTTGTGAACCGGTGTGCGCGTGAAGCTGCCCGGCAACTTGTACAAGAGGTCGAGAGCGCTGAGAACATGAAGTGACCGGATCATGAAGTAAAAGAGGCTTTTAAAGGGGCGTCATCTATCTATCTATCTATCTATCTATCTATCTATCTATCTATCTATCTATCTATCTATCTATCTATCTATCTATCTATCTATCTATCTATCTATCTATCTATCTATCTATCTATCTATCTATCTATCTATCTATCTGTCTGTCTGTCTGTCTGTCTGTCTGTCTGTCTGTCTGTCTGTCTGTCTGTCTGTCTGTCTGTCTGTCTGTCTGTCCGTCCGTCCGTCCGTCCGTCTGTCTATCTATCTATCTATCTATCTATCTATCTATCTATCTATCTATCTATCTATCTATCTATCTATCTATCTATCTATCTATCTATCTATCTATCTATCTATCTATCTATCTATCTATGGGTGTTCTCGTGATCGTCTCCTTAACGTGGTACGTATTAAAGGGACGAAAAAGCACCGTTTCCGTCGGTGAGATCCGAAGTCGCAAGCTTCGAAATACGCATCCAATGCTCTAATAATTGAGCTACGATGAAAGGCGCCCCCCCCCCCCCCCCCCCCCATTCACTTCTTCGGGTATTTTTGTACTTGTAATTTTGTTCACCTTAATACATTTCGAGCTACGCCGTAATTACTACACCGCGGTTAAAGACAGCAATTATTGTCCGCTATACTTTCCTTCGTTTAACTGTCTGTTGGATTAATTTGGCTGCAAGAAACAAGCCCCTTTAAAAAATTCCCCCTTCTTTCGTTCGCTAAATGCATGTATTCAGAGATGCTTCGGCTATACTTAGTTACTTATCGTGATCGGCTTCCGCCGTCATGTTTTTTCAAAGAACACACCCGGCCCTACTGCGTAATACTGCGTCATTTCGACTGTTCGATCGAAATTTTATCATGATTCATTCTGGGAGGGCTAATCATTAGGTCTTGTGCATCTCACTCGTCTTTAGAGAACCCGTAATCCATGTCGGCTGCGCCATCCGACACACATCGGATCCAGGCCAGCGCTGAAATCAAAATGGCTGCCGTGGCTTTGTGGTGCTGCATAACTCTTCAAGTGCGGACAGGCGTAATCTGGACTTTTTTTTTGTCAAGGATGCAGCTTTTTATATCTGTGGAGAGAGCTCCACCGTTCACTGCATGCGACGCAAGTTGTGTGCATCTGAGTGCAACGCTGTGCAGTGCGCGCGATCACCTATTGTTCCCAGTGCCTCGGTGCTTCTCAACAAACACATGCAATGAAATTGAACATAAATCATAACAGCCACATTTATAGCCATAACACCCTTCTATTTGCGATAGCGAGGGCAAAATTCAGATGGCTAGAAAAAAAAAAGGAGGTACACATCAACGACCTTCATAGTGTCCTTATTTTGTCACGGCTCGCAGCTATTTCCCTATACACAAACATTTGTAAGGAGCTGCTTTCAGTGTGGAAAAAGTATATTACAGCAAAAATACAGCGTGGAAACGGACGTAACGAAGAAAGGTCAAAACACAACAAGCGCTGACTCTCAACTGTAGATTTATTGAAACATATTGTTTAAACGTGCAAAATACACATAAAGAACATGCGCAGAGGAGTGGCGGCGAACAAAACGTTGCAAACAAAACATTCACCCTGGGGAAACTGCACGCGCGCGTCAATAAGGCACGTCAAGCAAACAGTACTGGTTAGGTTTATTTTTATTTTTTCATGCAACGATACCGAGGTGTGGCTGACGCATGACTCTCCCTCTTTTTTAATTTAATGTGCTTTCACGAGTTTTCTGGCCGTCTGACCCTTATGTGTGCAGAGTGCCATCGTATAATTGAAAAGGGACGTATATACACGCGTCTGGAAGTGCGAAGGCAGGTTGGCATACGCGCAAATTTTCATGGTTCCAGAGTGTTCTTTCAAACTTACATGCAGGCAGTCTGTACACTTTGCTACAGGATAAGGGTATCCGGTAAACTATGTCTAGTGCACAGGGCATTAAATCCTTACTGTGCTTCACATCACATTTGCCTAATCTGGACGGTGTTTGTAGCAGCGCAGCTGTTTCAGCTTTTAGTACCGCCGTTTCGCGTGACCGGAAAATTAAGCTGCGACTAGCGCGTGCATCGCAATAACTCGACCGCCGCGTGCTCTCTTCGTCCTCTTTTACATCGTAGGATTGACTACATGCACACACGGTTTGCTCTTGGCAACGTACATTTGAGAAATGAGGACAGCTTTAGTACATTCTTTTTGTATCACTAGTAATTTGGTGGATAATAAGGTATGTGGTTGACACGATGGATGTGCAATGTAGGCGTTTCTTCAGTGCGTGTGCCTTCTGAAGTCAACAAAATAGGATGGAACAAATAAATGGACGAGAAAGGAGGAAAACAAACAGAGAGAAATAGACACAGAGAGAAGGAAACAGGCAGGAACCAAGAAAGAGAGAACACTTTGCTAAGACCAAGCTAATTAGGTTAAAGGTAATTAAAATCATAATAATTATAACCACGCTAATTAGTGCTTTGGTGATTATGATCTTTCCAATTGAGACCGAGTTAATTATACAAATTTTAATGAAGAACTTATAAATTAGTGACATGCTGATTTAACCACGCTAATTAGGAACATGTTAATTAAGGCCCTGATAACTAAGACCACGCTAATTAAAACCTTGCCAACAATCTAGGTCGGCCACAAGCTCCGCTGTTATTCCAGCCTTGCACCACTGCTGCAAGCTGTCCACATATTTTTTATTGTTCACCAAAGGGCACAATTTGTCTAATTTTTTTCTCGGCTGTAAGAACTACCTGAACACCGTAGCGTGATCCCACATATTTCACTCCATTCGCCATTATGTGCTTGTAAGGCATGCTGGCACATTTTTTTTTGCCGTTCTTTTTTCACACTTTTTCTCCCCGCTTTTCTGTCGCACTACACCTTCGCAGACAGAAGTGATAACGAAAGTCGGACAACCGGCTGCCTGAAGGCGACCATCTGCTCACAAAAGCTATTTTCTGCCAGATGCTTGCAAGACTTATTCACCGCGGCTCCGAGCGTCGACGTAGCGATGCCCTTCCTTGCTGTCTTTGAGTGCCCTGACATGTAATTAAAAAGTAGTTTGACCGATCTAGTCTTCTACTCCCAACAAGGGTGGTTCTTTGCAAAATTTACCTTTATGTATACGAACTATAAACTGTATTGTGCGGGAAGTTCGATGGTAAACTGAAGCCCCATTCCAGGGCTTTCAAAGGCCTTGAAGATTACTATTTATCCCGGCAAATGGCAGTGCAGCTGCAGTACATTTTGTCTCCAGTCATCTTGTTTGCTTTCTTCTTTAGTTGTTTATGTTAAGAGGTTATCGTTCGTACTGCTCTTCGTTATCGAATCTCCTTGTCATCTCCTAATGTCAGACGCTGCGGTTTTCGGGCTCTAGAAATAAATAAATCCGTGATAGTTTCTACGAAAGTCGAAACTTCCTATTGTGTGAGGTCCGAGCTACTGCATACAAGCAAACAGGTGTGTTTTTGAAAACTGTATACTTAATTTTTGTGATGACGTTAAGCGGTCCGATAGTGAAAACTCAATATCTCACAACAGCGTTTACTTACGTCAGAAAGTGTCAGGTGCAGTCGACAATCGCTGTTATGTCTATTTTAATATTTTTTTATGAAACAGCATGCATTCTTCTTCGCACTACGTAATAAGCACTCCTTTATCTTCTCAGAAAGCAGCAGGCCGTTCAGGCACATCGAAAGCGACTCTGGTGTTTGTTTGTTTTTTTCAAAAGGCCACTTGTATACCCTGCAAAAACCGTACTGAACATTCTAATAGGTTTTAAGGATAGAGTGTGAGATTTCAAAATCTGTGAGTAAAGTTTGATAGTAAAAAAAGCCTTTCTATGTGAAAATGCTGTGAAACAGTTCTAAAGCGATAATTCCATCCATCAAGCACCTGCCATGAAGCGAGTTTACTTTACCTGAAATTTACAGTAAGTCCGAAATTTGTGTGGAGACGTTAGATTGCTCATAAACATTCGATAAAAGTTGGCTCTGAAGCAGCACTTATTGTCCATACACGTCGGTGCCTGCTTTCTAGGACCAACAAGAAGCAGCAAGAATATACCATACAGGCATATAATTTCGTAGACCAATTATAACTTGGTTCATCAAACGAGCTTTTTTATAATAAGATGTCCGCTACAGCAGCAGCCAATACGAGGTACTATGTTGCTCTATTATAAGTGAAGATGCGCCACGTCACCGACGTCGACACAATGAAGCTAATGATGACGACTGAACCGCGGTTCATATCAACGTTGGAGGCTGCGCCAATGTTCATTCGATTAATAGATAGCGACGTAAAATCAAATTGTGTTTCTCTTAACAACGACGCTCTATCGACGCTTTATCGCCACATTTCTTCAATGGTAATTGCAAACGACTAAATTTCAGTGAGATGGGTATTGTCGGAAGTTTTTTACGCCTCCGTTGCTCTTGCCGCCTGGCGCTAAAATGGGGACATGGTACTCGCACACAAATGAGGCTAGAGAAGAATTCGCAAGAGTTTGGGTGTATGCGCTATCGGCAGAAAAGTGGTGGCCGCGTTTGGTTTTAATCATCACGGTTTATGCGACGAAGACTGCAGCCGCGTGAACGCAAACCGTAAGATAGCGACGGCATAAGTTTGTTAGGTGGTGTTCACCAACAATTTTATTGCGTTGGGTCAGTTTGGAAGCTCAGGAAACACCGACGAAAATCTGTTGTGCCCACGAAACCTTCGTCCAACTGGAAGCGTGTCAGAAACGTCCTGTCTGTTTTCTGTCTGTTTTCAACTGGGTCCCTTCTCCACAATCGGGCACAGGCATCATTAACACTTCATAATTTCCCTCATGATGTTTTCTCAAATAAGAGTCTAGAGTTCACTGTTACCAAGTTTACGATTTTGCACCAAACAATGTACGACGTAATTATTAATGCTCAACGAATACAACTGCTCACTATCTTCAGACCTGATCACTCCTTGTTATCACGGAATGCCCTGAAAACAAGGCGTGATTGAGTGGTTTCTAGAATTTGGCTTCGTTCCCTGCGATTAAATTCCACTACGCTTCAAAGGCCTCGAATGGCAGGCTGGCTTCACTGACGGGACGAGCGCTGTTAAGCATCCATTGCACTTGCCGCTTGGCTTGGAAAGGGAACACGGTAAGGGATCACAAATGAGGCAGGTATGTGTGCTATCGGCGGAGTTGATGACCGCATTAGCTTTTGATCGTCATGTTAGCGTTTAGCGACAAGGACTGCAGCTGCGGCATCGTTAACGGTAAGCCTGTGCTGTGCGTAGCTGAGAGAGGGAGGAGCAATAAAAGGCGGGGAGGTTAGCCAGACGCCTGTGCGGCTTGCTACCCTGCACTAAGGGAAGGGATAAATGTGCGATCAGGGTCAGTTTTTCTTAGGTGGTGTTCACCAGCCGTATAACTGTGTTGGGTCTATTCGAAAGTTCAGGAAACACCGATAAAAATATTTATTGCGCCCAAGAAGACTACGTCAAACATGAAGCTAGTCAAAAGCACCATTTATGTTTCTGCGATAAGAAGACTCATAGAACAATACTAATGGGCCAACAAGGCAAAGTGTTTGTTACCACATTTATGGCCGGGTTCATCCATAGGCAACTTCTCAGTAAATTTTGAAAACCGGCGGTACAAGTCGATGACTACCTCCGATGGTCGAATGATACAAGATGGCCACTAACGAGCAAGGTGGTATACATAACGGTGTCTGCAATCTTCTGGTAACCCATGAGTTCTTTACGGCCATTTATTACGTGGTACCAGCGTTTTCGAGCAGCTTCCTTGAACGCCTCAGTACCCCTCCAGTTCAAGTTCAAAAATGAACGTTCCATATTGACTGATGGGAATACGGCGTCCAGCTGTGCTGTGTAGAAAAGGACGGCAACATTGTTGAGTACTTCCACCAATGTTTCTCTCTTGTCAACGAAGAAGTCACCCACCGCTAACGCCATAGCAAGTTGAGACCTTGTGGCGTCGAGGGCTCTCTTAGGTGAAACGTGAATAATTTGTTTAAATTCCGTACTGTTTGCGTACGACATGTACGTCTCGAACCTTCTCGACATCCGATCCCTTATGATATTTGCGTGGCTCTGGAAGCCAGTCAGTTCTTCGAACAAGCTTTGATGTCTTGCCGGGTGCATGTTGAAGACTGTGTGATACAGCAACTTTGCGGCTTCAATTGGATTTTGCTCGTCGACAAGGTGTTGGATCTCCTGAAATCGCAGTGCGAACTTAGTGCGACCATGGTTGTCTAGCAGGCCCGAATAGTAGAGATAATCGGCCGAGTTGATGATCTCTAAAAGCGGAAAGACAAACCCCACACCCAGCATCACTCCTTTTAAGCGGCAAGGCAGGTCCGTTGGTCTTGATAGCACTCTCTGCGCCAACCCAATTGCTGATCTTGCTGCAAAGAAAAAAAAAAGGTGATCTTAATTTAAGTTTCGAATATTCGAGGACGACTACGGAGGTTTTTGTGCTCAAGTGCACATTTTCAGAATAATCAACGTTCATCTTGAGTGCTGCAGTGAAGAGCTGGAATTGCGCGTACGTGTTCTTAGTGTGCTGAATGTGTTTTTCTACAATTAGCCTCTATTCGGCGACGTATATTACCAGTACGAGAGGGTACAACGTGTACTCTTGTGCATATCGAAAGAGCTATCTGCCTAACATCGACGTTATGGAAGATAAGGCATGAGGTATTAACTCGATAGCGTTAAGAATCTAGTTTCGCAGGCACCTAAGGCTTTCGCCTTAATAATACATAAATATATGAGTACCTCCGTACGATTCTCCAGCGATGAAGAACTCCCTGTTCTTGTACTCGGGGAAAATTCGCAGAAATCTCCTGAGAAATCGGATGGTGTGCACGGAAGATTCCTCGAGTGTGGAGGGGTACGTTCCAGTGGTATCGAAGCTGTATCCGGACCCTGCTGGTGCGTCCAAATAGACGACGTTGAAAGTCGACAAGATGGATGGCCTTCTGCGGAACAAGTGTCCGGTCGCATCCATTCCCAGAGGACCGTTTTCGAGGAACTGGCCAAATAACGAAGACTTTCCGGGACCACCTTGCATCCCAGCAAAAAGAGGCTTCAATTTTGAGTTCACCTGTAGAAAGGGAAGTGTGGGGTACAAGATAATAATGAAGAAAATAATCTTTGCTTTCTTTATATCTCGAAAAAAGAAACAGAGGAAAATCTTAAGGAGCTTTACGCTGTAGCCAAGTCGGCCAGTGAATCTAGTAATGAAATTACCGGTGCGCTTCTCTCGGCAAATAATTCTATACGGGGTCATTTTAAATAGCACAAGCCTAAGATACGGTTCTTTAAGTTAAGCTCTACTACTATTGAAAGCGTAGTTATTGTATGTGTAGAAGAGTGAGACAAACAATCTGAAAGCCATTGTGAAATAGATGTCTGTATATAATGCTTATGCAGTCGATCTAGCACTGG